>NC_041381.1:292798518-292913818 GCF_002162155.2 Triticum dicoccoides
ACGTTGCACATGGGCCTCCTTTTATATGCTGAAGGGGTCACCGACAGGTGGCAACGTAGATAAGGGTAAAAATGGAAAAGGAATTGCGGTTGGTACAACTACCTGTATAGTGTATCATACCTAACCCTGACGGCAGGGGACAAAGGCATTAAATGCCCGTCTGCATCGCCCAAACAGTGCAGAAAGGGACCATTAGGGACGCCACCGCTTGCCACGATGGCTATCTTGTCAGCGCCGCTTGCCACCGCGCACCGCTGGCTGCACGGCCTCTCTCCACGCGCGCCTGGAAAGGCCCCAGGGCGACACCTTGGTGGATGTGCTGGAGCGTGGGTACAGAGTGGTCACTTGCCGCAGCAAGCGCCTTGCCACGGTCGTTGTCTTGTCGCGTCCGGAAGCTTGTCGCTCACCGGGCCTTGCCGGGACGCGTGGCGCGTCGCGGCAAGTTCCTTGAGATGCCTTGGTTGGCCTTCCCGGCAAGCTCCTCTTGCCAGGGCCTTGTCTCCTTGGCTTGAATACTTTGTTCTTGAATGGCTCCAAAGGAACCACGGAGGACCTTGGCGGTCACCCGGCAAGCCTTGCCGCGGGGTGCTGCGACTGCCCGTGCACAAGTTCGGGATCTAGGGTACCCCTACTCTAGTACACCGACAGGAGCCCCCGGGCCTGGGCCACACATGGCGCCGAGCGCTGTTGGGCCAGGCCCAAAACAGGGCACGGGCATGCGCGGCCTGGGTTATGCCGTATCTTACTCCGTATCCACCCTCCTCGAACGGCACGCGTTGAATGCGGCGTCGTGGATGTTGTCGCAGCCATTGACAGGGAGCTGGCGCAGCTGGGGATGGAGGATCTCGGGTATTCCTCCGATGAGCACCTCCAACCCAGCGCCAAGCTCAGCTTGTTCTTCAAAGGCGTGGCGACGGCCCTCCAGCGACTCCGAGAGAAGTTCCCAAAGCAGCTGGCCGACGAGTCACGCAAGATCTGCAGGGGAGCTCTTCAAAAGGTGCTGGTGAAGGTGGCCTTCTGCAACCCAGGCCTCAACCTCACCAACGTCCTCAGGACCTTGCTGCTGGATGCTGATCTGGAAGTGCTCAAGACCCTTGTCGCACCCATTGTGGACAAGGTGAGCGGGATCAAGAGGGTTGAGGGCGATCGCGTAGATTAGGCCGCCCGTTTTCTCTTTTTCTTGTCGCTGCTGGTCATGTTATGAGAACAATCTGTTAGAGCTGCGACAAGCTATCTTGTAATATGACTCTATTTTGGGTAGCGATTGCTATGTTATTTCCTTTACTTGATTCCTTCCTTTGTATGTTTTTGCCCTACGCTTTTAGGGAACTTGTCGGCGCAGGCACCTGGGCCGCGAGCGCTGAGTGCGGGACGTCAGCAGCCTGCTGGCGGTGCCGCTTCCGACAAGAAACCTTATCGCAACTAATCGCAGCTCACTTAAGTTGTTGAGCGGACTCGAAACAAAGTAAGGGCGCAACTAGCTACGAGTTGGTTCCTCTGCGCACAGGTTTTCCATACAAAGCACGGTCGTTCGAGGAAGATAACTTAAAAATTAAAACTGATTGCTCAAACTTTAGCAACTTAGCTTTTCTGTCGTTTGCTTCCCGGTAAGGCGAAACTCCCTCGAACGACGCTTGGTCCACATCATTATCTTCTCCTTTCCCCCCGGCAAACTTGTGGGCGAGGGAACCTTCCCTTCTTTGAGAAAGAGAAAGAAGAGAAAATAAAGATATGGAGCCTTACGGCTCGTTATTGCTTACCGGGGTTAGGTGCTGCACAAAGTGTCAGATAATGCATGCAAAAGAAAGTATAAAGCATGAATTTGACAAGATGTGCGGAGCACATGAGCTTTACTTATGCACGGGGTCTGCGCCCGGCTTTGTACGAAGGATTACATGCAACATCGGCAAGACTTGTACAAAAGGTGGTTGCCGGAATAGGTTCCGGCAACCGCGCCCTACGGGTAAAATTTACGAAGATGCTTAATGTTCCAGGAGTTGCTCACCGGAATGCCATCTTCGGTCTCATGGCGGACAGCGCCAGGCCTAGTGACTCATTTCACCCGGTAAGGGCCTTCCCACTTCGGCGTCAACTTGTTGGAATTCTTGGCGGACTGAACGTGCCGAAGAACAAGGTCACCTTCCTCGAAACTTCTGGCATTAACTTTGCGGCTATGGTAGCGGCACAAAGCTTGCTGGTATCGAGCAGCTCGTACAGCAGCCTAAAGACGGTCCTCCTCAAGGAGCAGCGCGTCATCTTGTCGCAGCTGCTCTTGCTCAAGCTCATCATAAGCGAGCACTCAAGGTGACCCGTATACGAGTTCCGTGGGGAGAACTGCCTCTGCTCCATAGACTAGAGCGAAAGGTGTCTGGCCAGTGGCTCGATTTGGCGTCGTCCTGATCAACCAAAGAACCACCGGCAGCTCCTCAATCCAGTTCTTTCCGCACTTGCACAGCTTGTCGAAAGTCCTGGTCTTGAGCCCGCGCAGCACTTCAGCAATTGCCCTCTCCGCTTGACCGTTGCTTCTCGGATGAGAAACAGAAGCGAAGCAGACCTTGGCGCCAAGATCTTGGACGTACTGCATGAAGGTGCGGCTCGTGAATTGTGTGTCGTTGTCGGTGATGATCCTGTTAGGGATCCCAAAACGGCAAATAATCGACCTGAAGAACTTGACTGCTGACTGTGCTGTCACCTTCCTCACTGCTTCCACTTCTGGCCACTTTGTGAACTTGTCGATTGCAACGTACAAGTACTCAAAGCCCCCGACAGCTCGGGGAAAGGGGCCGAGGATGTCGAGCCCCCATACCGAAAATGGCCAGGATAAAGGGATCATCTGGAGAGCTTGAGCTGGCTGGTGTATCTGCTTGGAATGGAACTGGCACGCTTCACACTTGGTTACTTGTGCAGTTGCATCCTGGAGGGCTGTCGGCCAAAAGAAACCTTGCCGGAACGCTTTGCCGGCAAGTGCTCTTGCGCCAATGTGGTCACCACATATGCCTCCATGTATCTCTGCCAACAGCTTTTGTCCGTCTTCCCGGTGAATACACTTCAATTTCACGCCGTTGAGTCTTCTTCTGTACAGTGTGTTGTCGACAAACTGGTACATACTTGACTGCCGGGCTACTCTTTCCGCTTCTTCTTGCTCTTCAGGAAGTTCTCCTGTCTGAAGGAAACGGACAATCTGCTGTGCCTATGCTGGAGCTTGCGGCTCGACAACAAGGACTAAAGGCACATCTGCTGCTGCGGGAACATCCGCTTCTACGGCGAGAACCTGCAGCTCAGCCGGAGCTTGACGTTCCCCGGCAAGCTTGCCGGAGCAAAACTTGTTGGGAGCGTTTGCTTCAACGATACAAACCCTAGGGCTTGCCGGAGTAGACTGCTCCTCAGCACCCTTGGTGTTGATCTTGAGGACCTTCTTGGCGGCGGCTTCGGGGAGCTCTGCCGGAAAATAGTCACCAGAAATCAACTTCCTCTTCTTGCTCTGTCCAGTTGATGGCGTTACAGACGGTTGAGTCAGTTTGAGCACAAAGATCCCTGGTTCCACAGGTAACTTAAGTGCAGCACACTTCGACAGGCCATCAGCAATGTCGTTCTGAGCTCTTGGAACATGCTCCATTTGTAGGCCGTCAAAGTGCTCTTCTAGCTTTCTCACTTCATCAACGTAAGCTTACATCAACGGACTCTGATAATTCTTGTTCACTTGGCGGACGACAAGCTGTGAGTCACCCCTGACAATGAGCTTCTTGATCCCAAGGTCTGCTGCGATCCTGAGACCGGCAAGCAAACCTTCATACTCTGCGGTATTGTTCGTTGCTTGCTCCTTGGGAAAGTGCATCTGGACTACGTACTTGAGGTGCTCTCCGGTGGGTGCAACAAGTAGCATGCCCGCACCGGCGCCTTGCAGCGAGAAGGCACCATCAAAGTACATCAGCCACTCTTTGCTTGCTTCCTTGACGGGGATGCTCATTTCTGGAATTTCTTCATCTTGTGTTGGCGTCCATTCTGCTATGAACTCCGCCAATGCTCTGCTTTGGATAGTTGAAGTGCTCTCAAACTTGAGGCCAAAGCTTGACAGTTCCAGTGCCCACTCGACAATCCTGCCTGTTGCTTCTGGATTTTGCAGTATCCTCTTCAGCGGAAAACGAGTGACGACTGTGATCTCATGTGCTTGGAAGTAATGGCGCAGCTTTCTCGAGGCCATGTGAAGGCCGAAAAGCAATTTCTGCACACCAGAGTACCTTGACCTAGCCCCCTGCAGAAGGGAACTGACAAAGTAAACTGGGCGCTGCACCATTCTTTTCTGCATCTTCTCACGTGCCTGCGCAGATCCATCTTTGTCCGGACCAGAGCTTGCCGGTGAAGTCCCTTGCTTGTCACTGGATGCATCTGCCATGGTTGCTGGCTCATCATCCGCCTCCCTCTCCGCTACTAACGCAGCACTAACCACTTGATTGGTTGCCGCTATATATAGCAGCAACTTCTCTTGTGGCTTAGGTGCGACAAGTGTTGGAGTGGAGGACAGGTATCTCTTCAAGTCCTATAGCGCAGCCTCCGCCTCCGGAGTCCATTTCATTGGACCTGCCTTTTTCAATATTTTGAAAAACGGCAGGGCGCGCTCAGCAGATCTAGAGATAAACCTGCTGAGAGCAGCCACGCAACCGGCAAGTCTTCATACATCCTTGACGCGCTTTGGTGCTTCAATCTGCTCAATGGCCTTGATCTTGTCGGGATTGGCTTCAATTCCCCACTGAGACACGAAGAACCCGAGAAGCTTGCCGGAGGGGACTCCAAACACACACTTCTCGGGGTTAAGCTTGAGGTTGATCTTGCGTAGATTTGCAAAGGTTTCGTCTAAATCTTGAATCAAAGTCGCCTTGTCCTTGCTCTTGACCACTATGTCATCCATGTAGGCTTCCACATTTTTGTGTATTTGCGGCTCAAAAGCGTAATGGACTACCCTTGCAAATGTTGAACCAGCATTCTTTAAACCGAAAGGCATCCGTACAAAACAGTATGTGCCACATGGGGTGATGAATGCGGTCTTCTCCTCATCCTCTTCTGCCATGAAGATCTGATGGTATCCTGAGTATGCGTCAAGAAATGAAAGCAAGTCACATCCGGCCGTGGAGTCAACAATCTGGTCGATGCGTGGCAAAGGAAATGGGTCTTTGGGACAAGCTTTATTGACATCGGTAAAGCCGATACAAAGCCTCCATTTCCCGTTTGCCTTGCGGACGACTACAGGGTTGGCCAACCACGTAGGATGGAGCACTCCTCTGACAAGGCCTGCTGCTTCCAATTTCTTGATTTCTTCTGCGATGAATTCTTGGCGCTCCACTGCCTGTTTCCTGACTTTCTGCTTGACGGGCCGCGCATGAGGACAGACGGCAAGATGGTGCTCGATTACTTTCCTGGGAACACCGGGGATGTCAGACGGTTGCCACGCAAATACGTCAACATTCGCCCGCAGGAAAGCAACGAGCGCGCTTTCATATTTAGGGTCGAGAGTGGCACTGATGGTGAAGGTACCACCAGTGCCATCCTCCTTGGTGGACACCTTCTTGGTCACTGGTGGAGCTGCCATTGCCTTCTTACACTTGCCGGTGGAGCTCGATGGTGCGTCCTCGACGGTAGCGCAGCACTCCGAAGAGGTGCGCTTGCCGGAGTAGGCATCAGAACTCTTGCCGGACTTGGTCTTCTTCTTCGCCCCGGGAGCTTCAACGGCAAGTGACTTGCGATCTGTTGTGGCTGCCGCTTCCTGGTAGATCTTGTCGGCGCAGATAAGAGCATCCTTCTTGTCGCCAGGGACAGAGATGACACTTATCGGGCCTGGCATCTTCAGCATGTTGTATGCATAGTGAGAGGCTGCCATGAATTTGGCGAGTGCTGGACGGCCGAGTATCCCATTGTAAGGCAATGGAAAGTCAGCAACGTCAAAAGTGACCCTCTCAGTCCTGAAGTTGAACTCGTTGCCAAATGTCACTGGCAACGTGATCTTTCCCTTCAGCTTGCTCCTTCCTGGATTGATTCCTTGGAATGTGCCGGTCTCTTCGAGCTCGCCATCAGGGATCTGGAGTTTCTGGAGTACCATGGAGGAGATCAGGCTCAAGCCGGCCCCGCCGTCAACTAGCATCTTAGTGACCTTGAGGTTGCGGATAGTTGGGGAAACCAACATCGGCAAGCACCCGACCGCAGTTATGCGATCAGGGTGGTCCTCAATATCAAAGATGATAGGCGTGCTGGACCATTTCAGAGGCTTGCGTGACTCGACGGGTGGTTCTGCCGCATTGACTTCCCGCACCCACTGCTTGAGCTGGCGGTGTGAAGTATGCAGAGAAGCACCGCCGTCAATGCACAGGACCTCTGTGGCTTTCTGGAACTCCTGCTCATCGGTCTCGTCATCATCCATATCTTCATTGTCGTCGTCATCTTCATCCTTGTCGCAGCCGAGGGGAGGTCTGTCTCCTTGCCGCTGCTTGGCCTTGCCGCGGCGTCCTCCTTGGTCGGGGCGTTTCTTCCCGGCTCCTCCAGCACCTTCCTGGGCCTTCTCCTTGTCGCGTCGCTCGTACTCAGCCTTTTGCTGCTCGACAAGCTGCTCGACCTTCTTGCAGCTCTGGAGGTCATGGCCCTTGGTGCGGTGGATCTTGCAGTACTGATTGTTGGTGCCGTCCTGCTTGTCGGCGACCGCCACAGCCTGGTAGTTGGTGCCTGCGGCAATCTCCTTGCCGGAGCTACCAGCATTGGCTTTCTTGGCGCCACCTCCGTTGCCGGACTGCTCAACGACTAGCACATCTTTGTCTTTCTTCTTCCTGTTATTCTGCCGCCGGTTTTTCTTTGCCGGGGCAGTCTCCTCACTATCAGATCCTCCTGCTTCTGTATTCTCTCTGGGGAGTTTCCTCCCTTCCTCAGCACGTGCACACTTGTCAGCCAGGGCATATAGCTCACTGACATCTCTGATCTTGCACATCGCCATCTCCTCCCGCATCCTGCGGTTTCGCACGTTCTGATGGAACGCGCTGATTATCGCGGCAGGGTGGACATCTGGGATGTTGTGCTGTACGCGGCTGAATCTCTGAATGTACTTGCGCAGGGGCTCTCCTTCCTTCTGGGCGAGCAGATGAAGGTCGCTCTCTTGGCCATGAGGCTTGTGGCCGCCTGTAAAGGCGCCGACAAACTGATGGCATAGGTCTGCCCAGGAGGATATGGAGTTGTCCGGCAAGTGCATGAGCCAGGATCTGACATTGGGCTTGAGCACCAGCGGGAAGTAGTTGGCCAGGATCCTGTCGTCCCGCCCCCCGGCAGCTTGCACCGCGATGGTGTAGATGCTGAGGAACTCCGATGGATGCGACTTGCCGTCGTACTTCTCTAGTACATCTGGCTTGAAATTCTTCGTGCTGGGCCACTGGACTTGCCGCAGCTCACGAGTGAACACAGGGCAACCTACCGCGTACGGCAAGTCGCCTGGTTCCCCTGGCGCATGCATGTCGACAGAGGGCCCAGCGCGCTGGTTCGATTGACGCCGCGCTTCTCTTCGGCGCTCGATGCGAGTTCGAGCGTCTTCTTGCTGTCGTTCGTGAAGAACTTGGCGCTGATCGCGATGAGCTCGTGGATCTGATGATGCGGTGGAGTCGCTGTCGAGGTGGATCCGGCGAGTCGGCGATCTTGGCCTTCGGGGTGGATAGTGCATGGTGGTTGCACCCCCACCGGTTTCGTCGCCATTGGCTCGTGCCTGGCAGTCCTGCCGTGGCAGCGATGTACTCGGCTGCCGCAGAGTGTCGCCGTTGGCGAAGCCGATGAAACTCTGAATGGTGGCCCTCCATTCATCGATCTTGTCTGCCGTTGGAGGGTAATCCAGGAGCAGTTGAGCTCGCGCCAAAGCTTCTGCTGGAGTGGTGGGCGGCAGTGGCGAACGGTGCGAGGAGCGGGATATGCTCGGACTTCTAACTATGTTAGAAGGAGCAGTATCCCGTTCAGGCGACCGTGTCTCGCTCGTGCCAGCATGTTGGCGTGCATGCTGGTCTTGAGCACCCCGAGATCCACCAGCTCGATCTTGGTCCAACAAACGTATGGCACTGCGAAGACCATGACGCTGTCGGTCCTGCGCCTCCTAAGATGGGCGCGGTACATGTACAGACGCCGAGGTCTGTGCAGCCTTGTCCTTGGACCTGGCAGCACCGTGGGCTCCCTCGTCGATGCCCATTCTTCCGCCGGCGTCTACCCCGCCACTCGTTTGCTCCGGTGGTGGTGGGATCGACATGGACGGAATAGCTGCCGTCGAAGCCTTCTTCTTCGATGGCATGTCGATGAAGAAGATGAAGATCTAGCTCGTGTGAACGCCGGATCAGGTTCACACAACCTCGACGCCCCCTACCTGGTGCACCAAAGATGTCGGGGAAACTGATCCACGAACACCTATGGGACCGGCGGACCGAGCCCCTTTCGGTTCAGTGGGGGGCGGAGATCGCACGAAGAGCGGATCGAGGCGAAGCACACGAGCAGTTTACCCAACTTCGGAGCTCTCCGGAGAGATAACACTCCTACTACTGCATGTCTGAGTGTATTGAGTTCTTGCTCGGGAGCGCTGAGTGCTACAATACACACTAGCTGCTAACGAGACCGAGCGTGAGTGTTTTTCTGCCTTCCTCCCCCCCTCTACGTTGCGCATGGGCCTCCTTTTATATGCTGAAGGGGTCACCGACAGGTGGCAACGTAGATAAGGGTAAAAATGGAAAAGGAATTGCGGTTGGTACAACTACCTGTACAGTGTATCATACCTAACCCTGACGGCAGGGGACAAAGGCATTAAATGCCCGTCTTCGTCGCCCAAACAGTGCAGAAAGGGACCGTTAGGGACGCCACCACTTGCCACGATGGCTATCTTGTCGGCGCCGCTTGCCACCGCACACCGCTGGCTGCACGGCCTCTCGCCACGCGCGCCTGGAAAGGCCCCAGGGTGACACGTTGGTGGATGTGCTGGAGCATCGGTACAGAGTGGTCGCTTGCCGCGGCAAGCGCCTTGCCGCGGTCATTGTCTTGTCGCGTCCGGAAGCTTGTCGCTCACGGGGCCTTGCCGGGACGCGTGGCGCGTCGCGGCAAGTTCCTTGAGATGCCTTGGTTGGCCTTCCCGGCAAAGCTCCTCTTGCCGGGGCCTTGTCTCCTTGGCTTGAATACTTTGTTCTTGAATGGCTCCAAAGGAACCACGGAGGACCTTGGCGGTCACCCGGCAAGCCTTACTGCGGGGTGCTGCGACTGCCCGTGCACAAGTTCGGGATCTAGGGTACCCCTACTCTAGTACACCGACAGACTCAAATGATCACTTTGTATGCCTTTGAAGTAGAGAAGTTACTGTTGCCCCATATATAACTCCAAGTGTCAGACATATGTAGAAATTCAGATTGTCTCAGATCATGGCAAACTTCTTCTAATAGAAGAAACTACTGGTATGCTTGGTTGGACAGAGGCGGGTGGAACAAATCTTCAAGGTACTCAGTGCTCACCACTTGTTGCACTGTCATTGTAGCATCTTGCACAAAAGAATAAAGATGAGGGTATTCTTGCTGTAAGACAACAGTGCCCCACAAATCAGACCCAAAAAAGGCAGTTCTACCATCCCCTAAGTTACATATGGCCATGGCTTTATATTGATCAATTAATTGAAGAATGGATCTCCACCAGAAAGACCCAACCAAATCATTCCCTGGTAATTTATTGTCCTGGTACTGTGCTTCCCAGATGAGGTTAACCCAAGGGATATCATGTCTGTTGTAAAATTTAGGTAGATATTTCATTAACAAAGATTTGTTTTGAGCAAAAATGTCCATAACTCCCATGCCACCTTGCACCTTTGGTCTACAAATAGTTGTCCATGCAACAGAGGCTGGCATGTGATCCTCCATGTCAGAACCTCTCCATAAACAGTGTCTCAAGTACTTTATTAGTTGTTGTTTGATAGTTACAGGCACATCTAGACAAGCCATGAAAAATATTGGCAAGGAAGCCAGCACAGATTTTACCAAAAGCAATCTTCCAGCACTTGTCATAAAGGTAGCCAAGCCAGCTAACCTTTTGGCAATTCTTTGAACCATTGGCATACATTGCTCCACAGTGGGCTTGGATAAGCCCAAAGGAAGTCCCAGGTAACTGAAGGGGAAAACTCCTCTTTGGCAATTCAAAGTATTTGTAAAGATATCAACCCTATCCTCAGTGATATTAATTGGAACCATGACAGATTTCTGATAGTTTATTTTGAGACTTGTGGCTGTGGCAAAAGAATTCAGGAGAGCTTTTAGACAAAATAATTCTCTGGCATCTGCTTTCATAATCAACAGTGTGTCATCTACATATTGAACTATTGGGAAATCAGGGCATGACTTAAGTTGAATAGGAGTAGTGATAAGTCCAAGATCCCTTGCTTTATTGAGAATGGATTGTAATAAATCAGCAGCCAACACCAATAGAAGGGGGGAAAGATTGTCTCCCTGCCTGACTCCCCTTCTACAATAGAATTTTTTGCCAGGAACACCATTTAACATGACAGCAGAAGAAGCAGAGCTGAATAATATTTGAATCCAGGATATCCACCTTTCCCCAAAACCTTTTGCTCTCAGGATGTCAATTATGGCTTGATGTTCAATTGTGTCAAAAGCCTTTTCAAAACAGAAAGTGAAGGAAAGTGCTACTGGAATTATTTGCTTACAAGAAACCAAAAGAGAAAATTTTGACCTAGCTTACATTAATAAGTTCTGCCCTAGAAGATTTAATAAGTTTGAATTTCTCCCTTCAATTGGAGCCTCTGGAGGAATTCTCATTGCTTGGAATGAATGCCTTTTTAAGGGAGAATTAATGTTTTCTAACAGATTCTCTCTATCTGTTAAGTTCACCTGCAACAACTCTGCACAAACATGGATTCTCACAAACAATTATGTCCCCTGTGAACAAGCTGATAAAGTAGATTTCCTCAACTGGTTTAATAATATACAAATGCCACCTGATGAAGACTACATTATTATGGGGGATTTCAATTTCATCAGTTTACCTTCTGATAGGAATAAACCTGGGGGTGACATCAATCAAATGCTCCTTTTTAATGAAGCCATCAACAACTTAGGTTTAGTGGAACTACCTCTGAAAGGAAGGCAATACAGTTGGAGAAATATGCAAGAAAATCCCCTGCTAGAAAAGTTGGACTGGTTTTTTACTTCTGTTGCTTGGATGACTTCATTCCCTGACACAACTGCCTTGCCTCTGGCTAGGCCCATCTCTGACCATCTCCCTTGTGTGGTAAAAGTGGGGACTTCAATTCCTAAATCCAAAGTTTTTAGGTTTGAGAATTATTGGCTAAAGCATTCTTCCTTCAAAGACATTGTTAAAAATGCTTGGGATATCCCTATTGGCTTTTCTGAACCTGCTAAAATCATCAATGCAAAGCTGAAACACCTCAGAAGAAGCATCAAATTATGGATCAAGGATATGCCTTGTATGAGGAAACAAATTGCTGATATCAATGAGTGCATATACTTGCTAGACTTCTTTGAGGAATTCAGAATGCTCAGTACATTTGAATGGAACTGCAGAAAGATTTTGAAAGAACACTTAATGACCATTCTCACCAATCAAAAGATTTATTGGAAACAAACAGGGAAGATTAATGGGGTCAAGTTTGGAGATGAAAATACAAAGTTCTTTCACACTAAAGCCTCAATCAACTTTAGACATAATAAAATTGCTATTCTCAGAAATGAGGACAATGTGGAAATTTCAGACCATGCAGGAAAAGCTAGAATTATTCGGGAGGCTTTCAAAAAAAGATTAGGCCAATCAGAGGGGCACACAATGCATTTTGACCTGCACAGTCTTCTGGGACAACAGAACAATCCTGAGATATTTCAAGATTTAGAAAAGCCTTTCTCTGATGAAGAAATCAATCAAATTGTCAAGGAGCTGCCACATGATAAATCCCCTGGTCCAGATGGTTTCAATAATGAGTTCATTCAGTCTTGTTGGGATATTATAGGAACAAATGTCAAAAACCTCATCCATGCTTTTCATGCTGGCAACATCTCTTTGGAAAGCATCAACACTTCCTATATCACATTGATTCCAAAGAAGGAGGTGCATATGACTCCAAATGACTTCAGGCCTATATCTTTACTTAATGGGGTGTTCAAAATTATTACAAAATTATTGGCCAATAGACTTCAAAAAATAATTTTGCAACTCATCCATATCAATCAGTATGGGTTCTTAAAAGACAGGGTGATTCAAGATTGTCTTGGCTGGTCCTATGAATATTTACACCAATGTTTCAAATCAAGGAAGGAACTACTGGTCCTGAAATTAGATTTTTAAAAGGAATCACACCTTTAAAGGTGGTTTTGGTGGGCTTGATCCTTGAAGGGTCAATGCCCATTTTGCGCACTGTGTCCTGATAAAGCAGGTTCAGGCTGCTGCCACCGTCCATAAGGACTCGCGTGAGGAGGAATCCGTCGATGATTGGGTCTAGGACCAATGCGACTAAGCCGCCGTGACGGATGCTAGTTGGGTGATCCCTATGATCAAAGGTGATCAGACAAGCTGACCATGGGTTGAATTTGGGGGCGACTGGATCCATCGCATAGACGTCCCGTAGTGCTCGTTTCTGTTCCCGCTTGGGAATGTGAGTGGCGTAGATCATGTTGACCGTTTTCACCTGGGGGGAAATTTCTTTTGTCCCCCGTGTTCGAACGCCGGGGCTTTTCGTCGTCGTCGTTGTGCAGCCCCTTGTCCTTGTTTTTGGCATTTATTTTGCTGGCCTGTTTGAACACCCAGCAGTCTTTGTTGGTGTGGTTGGTTGGCTTGTCCGGGGTGCCACGAATTTGGCACGAGCGCTCCAATATACGGTCCAAACTGGACGGTCCCTGATTGTTTCTTTTGAACGGCTTCTTCCGCTGACCGGACTTGGATCTGCTGAATCCGACGTTGACTGCCGTGTCTTCAGTGTTGTCGCCGTTGTTCCGTCGCTTATGTCTGTTATGTCGTGGCTTGCCGCTATTGTCGCATTCATCCGAAGTGCCAGAATGTGGCGTAGTGCTGCTGCGAGCCAACCAGCTGTCCTCGCCCGCGCAAAAGCGGGTCATTAGTGTTGTGAGAGCTGCCATGGACTTTGGTTTTTCCTGGCCGAGGTGTCGAGCGAGCCACTCGTCACGGATATTATGCTTAAAAGCCGCCAGGGCTTCGGCGTCTGGACAGTCGATTATTTGGTTCTTTTTAGTTAGGAACTGAGTCCAGAATTTCCTGGCTGACTCTCCAGGCTGTTGAGTAATGTGGCTCAAGTCATCAGCGTCCGGTGGCCGCACATATGTGCCCTGGAAGTTGTCGAGGAATGCGTCTTCCAGGTTTTCCCAACTGTCAATGAAATTTGCTGGCAGGCTATTTAGCCAGTGTCGGGCGGGTCCTTTGAGCTTGAGGGGAAGACACTTGATGGCGTGTTGATCGTCTCCGCGGGCCATGTGAATATGGAGAAGGAAATATTCAATCCATACTGCGGGGTCTGTTGTGCCATCGTATGATTCGATGTTTACGGGTATCTATCTGTGAGCAGGTCTTCATCAGCTTGAAGTTGCTGCTGCTTCTTTTTCAGGCTCCTTGCAATGGCTATAAGCCGACGCTTGAAGCGCTCCTGCTCCACGGGATCCTCAGGCACGCCGAACTCGTCGTCGCCGAGGCTAATCTCGTCTTCGGAGGGGGGCATGTAGTTGTCCTCCTTCGGGTATCCGTTCGTTGCATGTTCGTCTGGGTTGACCTGCTCATCTTCCTGCTCGGCCTGCTCGAAGGCGGGCTGATCAGGGTTGTATTCCTCTTCGGCACCATTTGGATTGTTTTCGTCTCCTCGGCCGGTATTGCTGTGGTGGGGCTTGGAGCGGCGTCAACGACGCCCATGCTTTGTTTTTCTCCCTGAGGGGTTATCCTCCGTTGCCTCATCGCCATTGGTTTCCTTAGGAGTGTCCACCATATATATATCATAGGAAGAGGTGGATGTCCACCGCCCAGTGAGCGGTGGTTCATGTTCTTCTCCTGCATCGTTGTCCATACCGTCGATGTTCGGAGTCGAAGTCGAGCACATCGGTTAGATCATCGACTGTGCCAATGAAGTGGGTTGTGGGTGGGCAACGAATTCCTTCGTCGTCTGCTTCCCACTCAAGCCGGACATAGTTCGGCCAAGAGCCTCCTGACAAAGAGAGAGACTTTAATGAGTTCAGCATGTCGCCAAAGGGCGAGTGCTGGAAGATATCCGTAGCGGTAAACTCCATTACCGGAGCCCAACCAGGCTCGGCGCGCTCAGGAGCGCGCGGACTGGAACCTACAACCGGATACGAGTCCGGGGGTCCGGAGTCACAGGCTTCCTCTGAGGTGAGGCATGTGTTCGGCTCCATCGCTGATGAGTGTGCGGCCTGTGGGGCAGGGTCCATCCTCCGTCCTTAGGCAACGCACCCTGCTCCGGATTTAGGTTCGGGGCTACTGCAGGGGTGATATCCCGAGCATTGCCCGACAGCAGGTCTAAGCCGTGCTCGTCGTGATTGTCCGGTGCTCCTGGCATAGGCCCAAATCCGTTGAAGATTAAGTCTCCGCGAATGTCCGCAGTGTAGTTCAGGTTTCTGAACCTGGTCTGGTGGCCAGGGGCGTAGCTGTCGATCTGCTCCAGATGGCCAAGCGAATTAGCCCGCGGTGTGAAGCCGCCAAACACAAAGATCTGTCCGGGGAGAAAAGTTTCACCCTGGACCATGCCATTGACGATGATTGAAGGAGCCATCGAGCCTTGCAGCAACGACACAGGGGAACTCTCAATGAAAGCACCAATGTCGGTGTCAAAACCGGCGGATCTTGGGTAGGGGGTCCCGATCTGTGCGTCTTAGGCCGATGGTAATAGGAAGCAAGGGACACAATGTTTACCCAGGTTCGGGCCCTCTCGATGGAGGTAAAACCCTACTTCCTGTTTGATTAATATTGACGATATGAGTAGTACAAGAGTAGATCTACCACGAGATCATAGAGGCTAAACCCTAAGATCTAGCCTATGATGATTATGATTGTAATTGTGATCGGCCTTCTAAGGACCAACCTCTTCGGTTTATATAGACACCGGAGAGGGCTAGGGTTTACATGGAGTCGGTTACAAGGATGGAAACATAATATCCGGATCGCCAAGCTTGTCTTCCACGCCAAGGAGAGTCCCATCCAGACACGGGAGGGATTCTAGAGTCTTGTATCTTCATGCTTCAATAGTCCAGACGATGTATATAGTCCGGCTGTCCGGATACCCCCTAATCCAGGACTCCCTCAGCCGCCCCCAAGTCGGGGTCGTCGACGTCGCTCACCTCCCGGTCCGGCTGGTAGTTACCACCTGGCCCCACGATGGCGGCCGTCGCCGGAGACATATAGATCTACACCCCCAAAGAGTGACCACTCAATACCAAGACGAAGACCAAGGCAAGTACTAAAAAGGAAAAGCTAAGAGACTTACAGCAGGCGGCGGGTTGTCTTGGGATATGGCCGCTTGCCAAACCGCTAGGACTTCTCCGACACCTTGAGGTCGGTGATCTCATTCACCATCCGGGCCACCTCGGCAGTTGGCATGTCCCTCGTGCACATCCGGCTCAGGTCGCGGTGCTCGCTCATCCGACAGTTCAGATGAGGCCGGCCTTGGAGCGGGAGAACCCGGCGCTCGACGAAGGCGATCAGCAAGTCGGACGCCACGAGACCCTCCGCCATCATCAGCACTCAAAGCCGGTTGATGGCGGCGGCCGTGTCTGCCGAAAAGGGCTTCGGCTTGTAGCTCCAGTTGGCCCGAGGCTCAATAGGGGGGCGGCCTCGTAAGGCGGCAGGTTGATGAAGTCGACTGCCGGATCGACGTTCTCCACATAAAAGTACGATTGCTGCCACAGTTTCATCGACTGTGACAACTTGATGACGGGGAAGGCGTTCTTCACCGACGGCCGGCGCATGGCGATGAAGGCACCACACTGGGCCGCCTTCTCCTTGACGGAGGTGCCCAGTTTGGTGTAGAAGAAGGCTCCCCACATCTCGATGGTGGGGAGGATGCCAAGGTAGTCCTCGCACGCCTTGACAAAGGCGGACAACAGCGTCACAGTGTTGGGTGTCAGATGATGTGGCTGAAGGTGGTATAACACCATGAACAAGCGGAAGAATCCGCTCGCCGGTAGGCCGAAGCCGCGGAGGAAGTGCGAGCGGAAGACAACCCGCTCAGTTCCCTACGGCACCGGCAAGATTTCCTCCCATGGAGGCACCCGCACCTTGACGAAGGCCGCATTAGGCATGCGGCGCGTGTCCCGAAGGAAGGCAAGGTGATCCTCGATCACCACCAAGCCGTCCCAGTCCCCTCCCTTCTCGCACGCCATGGCGTCCGTGCGAGGCTGCGCGGGAAGCTTGGGGCGAAGAAGCTCGACGGCAGCAAGCTGCGGCGGCACTACGGCGGGCGCGGAGCAGCAGCAGCAGAGAGAGAAGGAAGAAAGAGTGGGGAGGAGGGCGCGCGTGCCCCGCCGCTCCCCCTTCCCCCCTACTTATAGCCCTCGGCTGCAAAGCCGAGGGGGTGGGACGTGGAATCGTGGGACTAACTACACCCACGATTACCGTGTAGAGTTACTACACGGTAACTCCCATGGGAATCGCAACCGCCCGCCTCGGCCACAGCGGATCCGCCCGCCTGCCAAGGCCCCGTGGTTGCGGGCCTGGCCCGCTATCACGTCTCATCAAGAGCGTGGGCTGGCAGGCTGGCCGGGCTGACGCCCGCCACATGGCGTGCTTATGGCAGGAAGCAGACCTAGGAAGCTTAACAGGCATGCCACCTGGCCCCCGCCTTGGTGTTTCAAAGTCGACGAGCGAGCCCGCCTTGTCAAAATCGGCTCCTGGCAGCCGGCGCGCCAGGAGGTGGACCGAGTGTTCAGCCAGAGTGTGGCAAGAAAGGAAACTGATGAGGCTTCTCGGGCTACTAGCTGCGACGCCTCACCAGCTTCGGGGACTACTGTCGGAGTAATGGGCCACGGGTAGCCTAACCCGAGTCCCTGGACCTTTCAAGACTTTGGGCCGGCTGCGCCCCGCAAGACTCCAGAATGAAGCGCCGCCTTCTGGTGGCCGGCTGGCTCAATGGCCGGCTGCCAGAAGACAGCCAAATACCAGCAGATGGCACCAAGATGGGCTGACTCCTAGCAGGCGACCTCCGGAGAGGCCGAACCTAGCAGGCGGCCCCCGGCACCCTCAAAGTCTGCGCCCCTCATCAAGAGGACAAGCCAGGGTGAGGCTACAGTGTAGCCCATCACCCCCGAATCCCGGGATCGGCGTGACCACAGTGCCCCATACAGGTGGAGATCTCCACACTATGTGGCACTGTTGCCACTCCACCCTTGACGTCACCCCTGTCAAGCAGGGGCTGCTCCCACGATGGCCTATCGGTACGGCTTGCTGACGGCGGGCCCTACTAGGTAGCGAGGGCCCGGAGGGCGGCCTAGCCTGGCCAGTCGGATCCAAGGGGGTCCGGCTCCAAGCGAGCAGCCGAATCCTTCCTCGGGGCCTGTGCACCATTAACCAGACTAGACACGGCGAGGCTACAGCGATCTCCCACCAGGCAGCGGGACTGTAGCCATGCCCACCCCCGACCAAGCATGCGTCATTAACATTGCGGCTACAGTGATCAGCCACTGACCAGACCCGCCAGCGGCGGAGGCGGCCTGTCGGCTCCGTACCAGACCAGTCGGGGGGCCCACCAGTCGGGGGGTCCCACCAGGCAGTGGGCCCCAGCAGCCGGTGACCAGAGACACTGACAGCCGGGTCCTACACCCGGCCGAGTTACCATTGTACCCCTGGGGGGTAGGCCTATATAAACCCCCCCAGGGCACCCATGCAAAGGGTTCCCATCCTGCTAGAACTAGACTCATACCTAGAGGAAGAAGAGAGCTAGCCCTGCCTCCTTTTACCTCTAGCATACAGCTCAAGGAGCACCATTGTACTCACTAGTGCCTTAGTGATCATGCGGAGACCCCGCAGAGTAGGACTAGGGGTGTTATCTCCTAGGAGAGCCCCGGACCTGGGTAAAGTGCTCCGGCGTTCATGTCTACGCCTCATCTCGCTTCCAGGCACCGGTGACGTTCTACTCGCTCCCACCATGATAAGCCATCCTTTGGCATATGTCGCACCCAACCCCCGACAGCGTTGCATTCACATCATGATGGCTCCATTCTGCTTCTCCGATTAATTCCATCTGCATTCTAATAGAGGATGCATCATTGATCGTTCAATGTCTCCGGAACCGCTACCCTCTCCCTCCTTCGCATTCAAGCCGTATCAATGTAAATGTGGGTCAAGAAGAGACTAGTCATTACTACATTGTGCACCGCGACCAAGGCAGAGGGGAAAATGATAGAACTTAATATTTACTAGAGTACTACCATTGCATCAATGAACTGACCGCAGCATGCCGTGCTAGGTAGTATCAATGAATTAAAAACATACACTGCCCACATCTCTTATTGGTTGATTCCTTTATTCATGTCAACAAACAACAAACAAGGTCGAGTTAATCTGCCGTGGCTAAGTGTTTTGGGATTATAAGGTTTTCATAAGCGATTGACACAATAACTGTAAGATCTGCATACGATGGTGGCACCCATTGGACCCAAACAGCAATACAAAAGAAATGACACAAAACTGCGACACCACACCCCTCCCCTACACATAAGACTGGCATGCGAGCGTACGCAACTCCCATGTTCAGGTTGCGCTTGGCTCTTCGCCTCTTCGAGAAGTAGAACAATGATGTCATTTATGACTGGAATAAAAGTTCCATACACTAAAAAACATTAAGGCCACGAGGTGATGCAGTGCTCATTACAGGAGGCAAGAAGAAAGATTCATCCATCGACGACGTCCTCCTCCTCGACTCAGGGCGCCGGCCCATCAAACAACGACTAAGTAGCAGCGGCTTTCATGGCCAGGTCGACGTACTTCTGAACAATGGCGTCCAAAGATTCCAGCCGCTTGAAGAAGACCAACGTCTTTCTATCCTCCCTGGCCTTGTAGTGGCCTAAGTAGACGATTTCCTCATAGACGTGGATGTGCAGGTCGATGGTTTCTTCCATGGCGAGGCGCTGCGCGGCGAGCGTGGCCTCGAGGTTCACATCCTTTGTCGCGCCCTCCGGCAGTTGCAGGGCCACCAGTGCTTCAAAGAGTTCGTCGCCTTGGAGGCCGATGAGGATGGCAGGAAACGAGGAGCCTGGGCATGCAGGCTGAAGCAGTATGGCAAGTTCCTCCGCGCACTTCTTGATGGTAGTGAACTTGCAGATGGAGCGGACCATCATCTCGCAGATGCAAGAGGCAAAGCCGGCGTCGACGAGGGCTATGACGCTGACAGTCAACAGCACCGTCTGGAAACGCTGCGCTGTGCGGGGCCGCAGGCCGGCGTCCTGGACAATCAGGCACAACGACTGCCGATCGCGTCCATCGACGCCATGGGTGCTTGTGGCCTCTGGTCACTTGGTCTTGGTCTTGCATTGGAGTGAGCAGTGTTGCGTAGAGACTAGGAGGAGTAGATGGATTGGAGTGGTGGGTCGTCTTCATTGACCATTCAATGTTTCGGGAACAACTGCCCTCTCCCTCATTGGCATTTAAGTCGTTTCAGTGTAAATGTGTATCAAAAAGAGACTAGTCAGTAGTAGTACTCAATATTGTGCACCACGACCAAGGCGGGGAGAAAAATGAGAGAATTTAATACTCCCTCCGTTCCTAAATATTTATGGTGTAGATTCACTCATTTTGCTCCGTATGTACTCATTTACGGTGTAGTCCCTTGTTGAAATTCTAGAAAGACAAATGTTTAGGAACGGAGGGAGTATTTGCTAATTAGTAATACCATGGCATGCAATGAAATGACCGCCGCATACCGTGCTAGGTACTATGTCCTACGTATCTCATTGGTTGATTCGTATTCATGTCTACAAATAAGAAATGTGGTCAGGTTTATTTTGGGATTAATTGATTTTCATAAGATGACTATAACTAGCAATCACCACAATAAGCATTAGATCTGCATCCGATGATGGCACCTATTGGACGCAAACAGCAATAGAAATGAATTTCCATAAAACTGTCGCACCACGCCCCACGCCTACACAAAAGACTGCCACGCGAGTGTTCGCAACTGCCATGTTTGGGTTGCGCTTGGCTCTTCACCTCTTCGAGAAGTCGAACAACGATGTTACTACTTGTACAATATCGAATCCACTGTTGCATGTCCGTCCACCACGTGCGGGAGGGATAGCTTGTTGTAGTAAGGAAAAGCCTCTCCTCGTGTGCGAGCCACGGCGCACATGGGCTAGGGAGAGGGTGTACTATAGTAATCAAGCTTGTCCTCATTGTACGAGTTGACGCGACACATCATAGTACTGGCCCCACATGCTTGACCCGTAGTGTACAATATTTGCTGCAACCTCTAACATTTACCCCACCACAAATTAAAATATATATTCCTCTCTTGACCAGATCAGCATGCAAACTACAATCAAAAGCATGACAAGTAGGGCCAAAAGATTATTTTAATCAAAAAATTGCTTCAAGACGGCCTCATAACATGTAGCGGACTCCAGCGATTTTAAGCTTAGAGCCATGGTACACACTATCCTAGACTATACTATACTACCTCCCCTACACATGAAAGTGACACACGAGCATTCGGGTTGGGCTTGGCTCTTTGCCTCTTCGGGAAGTCAAACAATGATGACACTACTACAGTGGAGTACTACTAGTATGCTTCTGGCCATCTGACACCAAATGAACTGCTGCATGTCAACCGCGTGCGGGAGGGAGAGCATGTAGCGAAAGGTTCTCTTGGTCCTGCCAGCCACGCTCATGGGTGAGGGAGAGGGTGTTGTCAAGCTTCTCCTTGTTGTACGAGTTGACAGGACACATCAAAGCAGTGCACTTGATATATTTCAATAATTTGCATTTACCGATGCATTAATGACAATGCATGCATGCATGCCGTCACTTTCCTTTCGATACTTGCATGTGTTGATTTAATGCACCTTGAAGTAGTATGAATATGTGATGGTAGAACTTTCTAATGCCCCGGCCCTAAAGTGAGAGATGGTGGTGCACGAGGAGGGCAAGATCATGCCGACGGGACAGGACCCGACGATGGAGGTCTCTATGGACCTCACCTTGATCCACTACCCCTTGTGCGGACGCCTTCGCCCCTTGAAGCCTCCAGTGTGTGAGGTTCGAATACACCTCGCCCATTAGGCCGATTTGGAAAGGTGCAAGTTTCTTGATTGATGTGTTGTACGATTGATTTGTGAAGTGCAAGGGAGGGCACCTGGCCTATGTGGACTATCGCGACGAGCGCCCCAGGAACCAACGACAGTGCCAGAAGTGCGAGCACGACAGCAGCTTCGACGTGCGGACCACAGTGATGGATGCCGTCCTCTCCTCGGTAAGGGTGGAGTGCCCGCACAAAGGATGGGGGATCTACGTCACTTACCACAAGCTCGGCAATCACCAGAGTGTGTGTCCTTCCGTGCCCTGCAAATGCCCCGTGCCCATTTGCGGCTACGAAGGCCCGCCGCCAGTGCTCCCCCACCACATCAGCGCCATGCATCCCATGCCCGTGCATAGGATCCAGTACAGCAAGGTGCTCCAGCTGCAAGTGCCAGTGTTGGAGTCGCGTCGCTTGTTGTTCACGGAGGAGGACAGGCACACATTGTAATTAAAAGAAGCGTGCAGGATGGTAATTATGAGCGCGCATTGTTGATGGAACAAGATGTGTGCTGACATTGCCTATTGCGATACACCCTACGGTACAAACCTTACGTACGTAGCCGAGAACGCGTGCCCACATTACGCCATCAGGGAATAGTGCCGCACTTCGAAACTAGAACCATCAATAAATTTTGAGCTTGCGTCCCGTCACATTCCAAATTACTGTACCATGCTATATTTCATTGCAAACCTGTTCCCACCGATCAAAACCTAAACGGTGAGAGTATTAGTACTCGCTTATAAATACTACCTACTCCAAGAAGACTGCACATTCCTCCTCAACTGTTCATCCACAAAAACAAACAAGTCTTTCATCATCATTCCCTTGCATCTACCATGGCACACATGAGTTCTGGGTTGAGAGGTTACTACCAAGGAGAGGCGAGCATGGAAGAGGAAGCACGAGAGATGTCCCGCCTCACCGTGAAAGCAGCCGACATGTCCCACCGCACCGTCGATGTAGCAGACTAGTCCAGTCGTATTGCGGAAGCAACAGAGATGTCCCGCCGCCCCGTTAATGTAGCAGGGAGGTCCTCTCGCGCTGTCGCAGCCTGGGAAAATGTCTCATGGGTAGGCGACGACTCCCACAGGGGCATGCGCGCTATGCTTGATGGCCTGATGGGTAGGATCTCCGGCTGGATGAAGCTGTAGGACGAGATGAATGGCTCGTTTTGAAAACGCTACCTGTGTCATCTGGGGACTAGGGGAGGACAAGGCGAAGCTCCGCACCGAGCGCGACGTGCTAAGGGCAAAGATCGCCAGAAGGGCAAAGCGGGCGGAGGAGACTACTGCCTTGTTGAAGAGGACAGACGTCATCATCAAGAAACTGATGGATGAGAATGCCATGCTCCGCATCGAGCGCGAAAGGCTGGGGGAGGAATTCGTGGATGCTGCCAAGCAGCGTATTGAGGACATTAAACTAATGAAGGAGATCATGACCACTCGCTGCAAGAACTAGTCTCCACGACCTGCAGCGCATCAAGAAAGTAGAGATTAGCGAGCCAGATTGTTGTATGCGTCTTCCCTCTTCTTTTGCCCTTGTGTATTTCGGGCGTAGCCGCTTGTGGCTTTTTTAATTATCTTCCTAAATATGTAAGACAATTTTTATACATTGTCGTTGTCCTAATATATTCATTAGTCTTGCTATAAGTCGCAACAGATGCTATATAGGTCCGTCAAATCTTACATCAAGATCCGTACAAAATTTTCTGTTCAGATTTTCTTTTTTCTCTCTTAAATCTTAGTCAAGTGAGACATAGCCTTAAATAGGGGCTCGGATGCCATTAATGGAGACCTTGGGAGACAGGTGGGTGGCAGATGAAGGTCAAAGGGCTCTTCTCCCGATAAGCATGCGCAGGGGTCTGATCGCACGCCTCCCATACTCAAATAGCTACCCCGCATGGTGTCTCCTAGCCAATAAAAAAGGGGACGTGTGGCGGCACGTAAATGGTAAGTAGAACACCCACGGTATCTTTTTCTGAAAGGAGAACACCCATAGTTTCAATAATACTTGTGTTTTTGATTGTAACGTGACATCACTTGTTCCAAAATAACTTTGTTGATTGTTAATGTGTGCGCCTTTGCTAATCGGACAACAAAATTACCACAACATGTTGGTGCCATGTCATGACACCAAGCCAAGTTTCATGATTTTCATGTGTGTTTTGGATTTACAGGAATAAAAACCAAGTTTCTCAATGTTTCCGGCCAAGCCACGACGCCCAGATGTTTGAATTTCATTATCATTTATTGCATGAGACCTAGAAATTCACTCGAGGACACACATGTGATTTTTCAACCAACTTTGGTGCACTAGAGCATATGCTTGTAGTTCAAATTTGAATTATGCACATTAAATGACTAGAAACTCAATTAATGTATAAAAAAGGCCAAACGAACCCGGAATGATTCTAAAATTTAACACAGCACTCATACAGTTCTATGTTGCCTCCGTAAAGAAAATCAAGGGGGCATGCAGCGTATATCGTTTCACACACAGAGGTGACACATTTCCTCGCGGAACAACGAGCCTTCTTGAGAGAAGATCCGGTTTGCAAGAAGCTCATACCCAAACTTGTTTGCATTCGGCCAAAAAAATTACCACAGCATGTTAATCCCATGACATGACAGCATGCCAAGTTTCATGATTTTCTCGCGAGTTTTGGATTTACAGGAATTTAAAAACAAGTTTCTCAATGTTCTCGGCCCAACCATGATACCCAGATGTTTGAATTTCGTTCCCATTTCTTGCATGGGACCTAGAAATTCCCCCAAGGACACACATTTGATTTTTCAACCAACTTTTGTGCACTAGAGCATGCTTGCAGATCAAATTTGAATTATGCACATTAAATGATCAGAAACTCAATTAATGTAGAAAAAGGCCAAACGGACCCAGACTAATTCCAAAATTTAACATGACACTCATATAGTTCTATGTTGCCTTTGTAAAAAAATCAAGGGGGAGGCAGCATATATCGTTTCGCACACAAAGGTGACACGTTCCCTCTCGGAACCACAAGCCTTCTTGAGAGAAGCTCCGGTTTGCAAGAAGCTTATACCAAAACATGTTCCAATTTGGCCAATATTTTTACCACAACATGTTAGTGCCAGGCTATGACACCATGCCAAGTTTCATGATTTTCAGGCGAGTTTTGGATTCACAGGAATTTAAAAACCTAGTTTCTCAATGTTCTCGATCGAGCCACGACGCCTAGATGTTTGAATTTCATTCCCATTTCTTGCATGGGACCTAGAAATTCACCCAAGGACACACATGTGATTTTCAACTAACTTTGGTGCACTGAAGCATGTGCTTGTAGTTCAAATTTGAATTATGAAAATTAAATGACCAGAAACTCAATAAATGTATAAAAAGTCCAAATAAACCTAGAATAATTCCAAAATTTAACACGACGCTCATATAGTTCTATGTTGCCTTTGTAAAGAAAATCAGGGGTGTAGCGTATACCGTTTCGCACACAAAGGTGACATGTTCCCTCTCAGAACTACGTGGCTTCTTGAGAGAAGCTCTGGTTTGCAAGAAGTGTATACCAAAACATGTCCCAATTCGGCCAAATGTTATACATATGAAAATAGGGATTAGATTACCCCGAACATCTCGCTACCTAGACCAATGTACTGTGATTTGAATTCAACATAAAATGGATACAAATATTTGAATTGGAGATCGTATGGTACATGTAGTTCATTTTTAAATTTGATTACTACTATATGAATATTTTCTGTTATCAAGATAATATTTAAATGATGGTATAACTTGACAACAATCATATTCAAATAAGGAAAATTGATTCAAATTTAGTCCATATGGTAGACGACAATATATATATTCATAGGGTGGAGTAAAATGTTCATATAAGATGGAAGATCAAAATGTAGGACTAGATCCATTATAAACATCAAGATCACCTAACGATATATTCGAATTCAACATAACGTGGATTCAAAATGAAGTTCGAGATCCTGACATTTGTAATCATATAAAAAGGGACATGACTCTTTCTTGTGGTGGGAATTGATTTGTTTTTTGTTGATGTTGAGGGAAGTGCGAATTGATTTGGTACTGTACAGGCTAATCTTGTTCTCCCGATTTTTTTACATTTTTCTTGTAGTTTTTCAATGGCATTTATAGCAATATAGTAGAAGGGGACATGCCTCTCTTGTGTCTTGTATGAATTGTGTTTTTTTACACCTTAAGTTTGTTTAGCTGAACATGGAAGCCGCGCCTTGTTATCCTGATATTTTCAAGCTAGGGTATCTTTTGTCTCTTCTGTTGCGGAACTCCCGCCTCTTCAACCCGCGCTGCACCTTGTTATCCCAAAATTTCGACTCATGCGAAAACTCCCTGCTCATCCGAAAATGGCCATGCAGCCCAGGCACATGAAATCCCCCTTCTACCCCTCAATCGTAAACGCCGCCTCAGCATTGCATGGTCAAACCCGATGGGGGTACGTTCGTAACTTACCCCACATTTCAGACAAGCGCGTCCCTAAGCCATGGTCCCCCCAACCTTCCCTTTGTTCCCCCCATTCGTACACCGAGGTCGCCAAAACCCGCAAAACCCCATGCTCCTTCGTCGGCCTGCCGACCGCCGCCCAGCCGGAGCCTCTTCCCCGACGACGTCGTTCAAAGCAACTGCTCGACGTCCTTCATCCACTACAATAGATGAGGATCCGCCATCGATCTTGTCATCCCGCCAGATCAGCCGCACCGTCCTCCACCTCCAAGGAGCTTCCCCGAAGTTCGCCTCATCTATGTGCCACCTCCATCCCCACAACACCGTCTTCACCTACCCCACCGGAACCGTAGCACCCTCACCAATTACTCCAATGAAGCTAAGGCCTACTCAGCGCCACCAAGGAGGTTCTGCACTCACCGCTACATTTTATGTTTTATTCGATCTCACGGGGCTGCCGGTGCTCAATAACGAGCAACCATGGCAGGTCTCCATTGACGGCGTCATCGTCAGCCACTTCCTCCATGGCATATCTCCCCCATGGCATTGCTTCCTCGCCGGCGACTTCCACACCAACACTAGCTGCTACTGCTCCGGCTCTCACTCACACTATTGCTGCTGCTCTGGCTCTCGCTTGCGTTGCGGCTCTGCTTTTCCTGTCGGTCACGCTACTGCTCTGCTCTTGCTTTCTTTGTTGCTGCTGCTCTGCTCTGATCTTGCCGTCGGTCGCGCTGTTGTTGCGCTCTTTCTCTTTTTTGTGATGCTGCTACACTCTTGCTCTCGTTCGTGTTGCTTCTCTGCTCTGCTCTTGCTCCCGCTCGCGCTGCTGGTGCTGCTGCTGCACAACCTGCGGTAGCTAGGGTTGCTGCTTTATCACTCACTCACGGTGCTGCTGCACAAGCTGCTCTCTGGTAGTGCATTCCCTGCTCGAGCGGCTGCTGAATTAGAACACTGCTTCACTGCTACCAATGCTCGAACACCCTAAACTTCTACTGTAGTGCTCTGCTACTAGTTCAATCAGTTTCGCCAGTAAAGTTCAGTTTCAACAGTAAAATTCAGTTTCAACTTTAAAGTTCAGTTTCTTCTGTTAAGTTCGGAGTCAATTGTATTTACAGCATCGGTTGGAGGGGCTCGACGCAACTGATGCATTTTACATCTAGCACTTTTTGGCTATGTATTTTACAATATCTATTGCAGATGCTATTAGACTCCCACTTCAGATTAACGTTGTCTGTCTTGTCCTGCTTGAGCCTTGCCGTCGTACACCTCACAGAAGCTGCTCCAATGATAGTACCGTCCATCACAGCGGAGCATGATGTCTACTACGCAACCTTCTAATTGTAGACATTGTTGGGCCTCCAAGTGCAGAGGTTTGTAGCACATTAGCAAATTTCCCTCAAGTGGATGACCTTAGGTTTATCAATCCGTGGGAGGCGTAGGATGAAGACCGTCTCTCTCAAACAACCCTGCAACCAAATAACAAAGAGTATCTTGTGTCCCCAACACACCCATTACAATGGTAAATTGTATAGGTGCACTAGTTCGGCGAAGAGATGGTGATACAAGTGCAATATGGATGGTAGATATAGGTTTTTGTAATCTGAAATTATAAAAACAGCAAGGTAACTAATGATAAAAGTGAGCACAAACAGTGTTGCAATGCTTCGAAACAAGGCCTAGGGTTCATACTTTCACTAGTGCAAGTTCTCTCAACAATAATAACATAATTGGATCATATAACTACCCCTCAACATGCAACAAAGAGTCACTCCAAAGTCACTAATAGCAGAGAACAAACGAAGAGATTATTGTAGGATACGAAACCACCTCAAAGTTATTCTTTTCGATCAATCCATTGTGTTATTCCTATAAGTGTCACAAACGGCCCTAGAGTTTGTAGTAAAATAACACCTTAAGAAACAAATCAACCAAAACCGTAATTTCACCTAGATACTCCAATGTCACCTCAAGTATCCGTGGGTATGATTATACGATATGCATCGCACAATCTTAGATTCATCTATTCAACCAACACAAAGAACATCAAAGAGTGCCCCAAAGTTTCTACTAAAGAGTCAAGACGAAAACATGTGCCAACCCCTATGCATAGATTCCTAAGGTCACGGAACCCGCAAGTTGATCACCAAAACATACATCAAGTGAATCAATAGAATACCCCATTGTCACCACTGGTATCCCACACAAGACATACATCAAGTGTTCTCAAATCCTTAAAGACTCAATCTGGTAAGATAACTTCAAAGGGAAAACTCAATCCACTACAAGAAGGTACAGAGGGAGAAACATCATAAGACCCAACTATAATAGCAAAGCTCGCGATACATCAAGATCGTGCCATATCAAGAACACGAGAGAGAGAAAGAGAGAGAGAGAGAGAGAGATCAAACACATAGCTACTAGTACATACCCTCGGCCCCGAGGGTGAACTACTCCCTCCTCGTCATGGAGAACGCCAGGATGATGAAGATGACCACCGGTGATGGATTCCTCCTCTGGCAGGGTGCAGGAACGGGCTCCTAAGAGGTTTTTGGTGGCTACAAAGGCTTGCAATGGCGGAACACCCGATCTAGGTTATTTTCTGGATATTTCTGTATTTATAGGACGGTTTGGCGTCGAGCACAAGTCAGGAGGACCCACGGGGTGTCCACGAGGCATAGGGGCGCACCCTAGGGGGGTGGGCACGCCCTCCACCCTCATGGGCCCCATGGGACTCCCCTCCGGTAACTGTTCGTTCCAGTATCTTTTATATTTTCCAGAAAAAATCTCTGTTGATTTTCAGCTCATTATGAGAACTTTTATTTCTGCACAAAAACAACACCACGGTAGTTCTGCTGAAAACTGCGTCAGTCCGGGTTAGTCCTAACCAAATCATACCAAAATCATGTAGAAATATTATAAACATGGCATGAATACATCAAAAATTATAGATACGTCGGAGACGTATTAGGGCAGTACCCTCGATGCTGTCTCCAGAGGCCTCAAATCTTCTTCCCCGCCTTTGACAGTCACACTAGCATCACCATCCTCCACGTCCAACCCAATGATGCTAAGGTTGACAAGGAAACGCCAAAGAGGTTGTATACTCATCACATCACTTTGTTACTGTACATTCATGTCGACCCCCCAGGGATCCTTTGGTTCAAAGCAGTTGCAAATCTAGAAAGAAATGAATCATGGTCACAAAGTTAACAGGGAGAAAACTAAATGCTCTTTTGAACCACAATTTGAATCGGTTTATCAAGATAGCCATTATATGATATTCATGCGGACCAAAGAAGCTCACAAAATATTTCGAGGGCAGGCTTCAGCCTGTTGAAGACTGCCTACTAGAATCGCCACTGGTTCAAAGAAAAGTGAAGGAAAACATAGGAATTGGAAACTTTACTACAACACTACTATTCGTGCATTTGGTTAGAAGGAATGGAGCAAAGCAAAATTGGAGGATTTTTTCCCTTTGGTGTCTCTTTCAAAGAAAAAACATATGAGTTTTAATATCCACTTGGACACCCTTTTCAAATTAATATGCATGAAGAACAAGACTAAGTGTATTACTTGCATAATAAGATTCTTATTTTACATTTTCATGTGGTTTGACTTTAATTTGACCATGTTTCTCCATTCCTGTGTTCTTCCAATTCATGTGAACCAAACACCTAGGTTGACAGAAATCATGTGTTTGCAAATGCTCTATTTTGCACGTGCATTCCTATCCTATTCTTGTGTTTTTCATGTCCCTGCATTTTTAGAATCCTCCAATTATAAGGAGCCCTTACAGATTTACTTCATTTTCAGATAGGTTTAAAAGAAAACTCTGTGTGTTTTGTCCCGCCCCTGTCATGCCGTCATCCACCCCACCTAAGGTGCACGATTGGCGGAAGCATTCACCGTAGCAAAGACCCCCCCCCTGCAGACCTTCTTTCGCTGTCATAGATCATCTTCCCCATTGCCGGCAGCCACTCCAACTGCACTACCATCATCGACTGAGTAGATGAACCTGAGGACTACACATTTTCGGAAGGGAGGTCACACTCTTTCGTGTCTGCTTATGTTATACGTTGATTATTATTACCTTCTACTTTATCATCCTATTCACCTCTTAGACTCCGAGTCAGGTCCAAACTAATGTTCAAACTTGAGTTTTAAAATGCCTATGGGGCACATATCGAGGCAGCAACGAATAATATTTGTCTACTATCATGGTTCATCTCGGATCTTCTATGTAGTTCATGTTGGGTGGGCAACAAACAACATATGATCCGTTGTCTATCTTTGTAAATTGAAGCTATTATCTGTCTACTATCATTAGTTTTGGATCTGTCCACTTGTTTGCTACCATTAGTCTTGATTTCTGCATGCACCCCTTAGGCCTTACATAATCTTACTATGTTTTTTTGCATGTCAGTTATTGTACATCATCGTACTGAACATGTAGAGAAAAAGAGAATACCGTTGCGTAGGAATATAATGTCATGCAGACGCCATTCCATCGTGGGCAAAGTGGGGGCCCCCTCCCCCATTCCAGATTGTATTCCAGAAGAAGATAATTGTTCAGAGGGGGATTTAGAGGGAGCCGACCACTCCTATTTACCCCCTGAGGTGTTTGCTCTAATGTGCCATGCTGATGTTGGTCATATCATGCATATGGCGCCTCGCATTTCTTACTTTATACATCCTATATGCCATCAACTTAGTTTAGATTTGCTTTGAGTGAATGCCACTTGTTTGGTTTCTATATCATATATGTGAATTATGCAATGCCATCTTCTTTAGCCAGGCATCATATATGTGAATCATGCAATGCCACCTGTTTAGCCAGTCGTCGTATATGTGAATTGTATCATGCCATACTATTTTTTTTCATAATGTATTCCATTTGTCGACAATGTTTGTACATTCATCAACTCTTCATGTGCATCAACCATTTAAGTTGGTCATGGGAAAATCTGGAGTGAAAACAAGGTCTTCTGAGCAGTCAGTGCTACTTGTCGATGCAGATTTCTTGCTGGTTATAGATAGCTCCTCAGAGGAGGATTCAGAGACACATGACACTCGTATCCCCCCCCCCCGACGTGTATGCTCTAACTTGGCAGGGTTATATTTCTCATATCATGCATATGGTCTCTTGCATTGCCATGCCATCTGCTTAGATTAGAGATGCTTTGTGTGAATGCCTCATGTTTTCTTTCTATATCTGATATGTGAATTATGCAATGCCATACTTTTAGTCAGTTATCATATATGTGAATTATGCACCGCCAACCTGCGTAGCCAGGCATCGCATATGTGAATTATCTCATGCCATCTTTTTTTATTACGTACGTACTCCATTTGTTGACAATCTGTGTATATTGCACTACTCTTCATGTGTATCAGCCATTTGAGTCGGTTATGGAAAAATTTGGAGTGAAAACAAGGTCTTTAGAGCAGCCAATGGTACCTCTTGAAGCATATATCTCGATGGTTACAGGTAGCTCCTCAGAGGAGGATTCAGAGACAGGCGGTCAGTCCTATATCCCACGTAAGGTGTATGCTCTAACTTGCAATGTTTATATTTATCATATCATGCATATGGTGATAGAGGCGAAGGTGTCCCGATGTTTCGATGAGATGGTGGCTATCATTTTCAGTGGAAGTCGACCTTGACGATCCGACTACGAGCGTGCGAGACATCGCACCTTAGCAATTGCTAAACCAACTTCCGAGGGGTTATTGACCCCGCCGAAGCACGATCAACCTGACCAAAGGGTTTGTTTTCCTGCGAGCAAACAAAGAACAAGCGAGAAACTAAGATTGCAATATGGATATTGCGAATATAAGAGGGAAGCTTTATTAATGAAGGTGGAGTTCTGTGACGCCTTTGTCTGGTCGTTGAACACAAATGAAGTACGCGAAGTTGCATCTATGGCGAAATTTTAGTCTAAACTAAACCCAAAGTCTAAACGATGCCCTAAGGGTTGTATATATGCAGGAGTAGGAGGGATACGAAACCAACCCTATATCTTGTTTCCCCACACATACGGACTCTGAAAACAGCCTATACTTATGTATTTTTAAATTACATGGACCTGGCCCAATAATAAGGTGACGCAGCACTTATAATAGCCTCTGGACGAAATTTGTGAAGTAGCATCTTGTATATTTCTTCAAAGACTTCTTGCACTCATTACGGTGGCTTCATAGTGCTTACATCATCACTTGAAACTTTGTTCTTGTTCCCCTTGCGCATGCCATCATCTCCATGCTTGTTCTTGCTCCCATGTTCATCCTTCTCCAAGCTAGGCCCTTCATTTGTAAGAAAACAAATGTATCCAATTTAGGTATCATCATATTCTCATTAACATTAGAATCATTACCAAGAAATGGATGTACCTGGTAATTTAATTGGCGTGGGCGAGCTCTACTAATTTCTCTAGTATGTATTGCAGCAGGGGTTGTGGGTGTAACAATGGTATTGATGTCCTCATCATATGGTGTCTTGCATTGCTTAGTTTAGACATCATATACACAATATTCAATGCCATCTACTTAGTTTAGAGATCATACATACGAGTGCCAGATGCTTAGTATATGAATCAATTATGTGAATTATATCATGCCATCCTATATACTTAGACAACATGATGTGAACTATTTCATCCAACGTATTCTACAAATACATCATATAGTTATGTCATGTCATCCTGTTTAGATACTCATCGTATGTTGAATTATGCCATTATATCCTGTTAAGTTATCCATCGTATATCTAAAATTGTGTCATGCTATCCTGTTTAGTTAGCCATCATATATGTGAAATTATTTCATGCTGTCCTGTTCGGTTAGATAACATATATGTGAATCACCACATCTGTCTATCATACAACCTCTGCTCATTCAATTCTTTTCTTGTTTATCAGCCATTTGAACTAGAGGGAGTGATGGCAGTATCTAAGGGAGTAAAAAACTGTTCTTCGGATAAGACGGTGCTACCCGTCGATGCAGATAGAACCATGGTTGTACTGGCCCACAAACTAGCCCCACCACACATAATCGAGACACTTCCAGATTGTATACCTACACCGGTGGACAGAGAACCAGCTACACCCCGTCTAACCCCAACCCCAGTAGATAGTAACTCACTTCTGGTTGACACAACACCATGTACACCATAGAGTAGCCCCACACGAGCAGTTTGTAAAGCAACTGCAGTGCCGAAAGCAAGAAGACCACCACAGTGAACCCAAACTCCACGTTTAAAGCAAAAGAGCAACTATTCCCAGGTCATATTCCGTAGCTATGGTCCATACTCCTTCGCTCTTGCATCACTATATTTACTCATACAAACTAATTTCGAATTTAAAGGATCAAATTGAAACTCCAATGGCGCAATAGGTATGTTTTAGACCTATTTCTTTAACTGGATTGATGTTCTAACTTCTTGCTCTATGTTGATTTCAGTTTCAGTTGTATAAACAGTTATGTTCTCATGTCATGCACATTACAAGTGTTGCAAGCATTGTGTAGTTTCCCACACTTATATTCTGTCTATGCTGCTGGGTTTTAAAAAGATATGATTTGAACTATGTCTTTATCTTGATTTGGCAACATAAACTAGAATGATATAGACAATACAGTGACCATAGTACGTACATATATGTTTCTTTCGTGTTGTTATCCTGTCCACCTTACTACTGAATCGGTTTACCAAAATGAGTGTCATATACTACATGCTAAACCTGTGATGTGTCTGCTTGTTTATCTAGTAGAATGTGAACAAAATATTGGAGAAGAGCACCCCATTATGCAATGGTAGAGAAAGTAATGCAGATAAGGTTCAAGATAGTGACACAACCCTGTTGATCTCCATGAAAGGTGACAAAAACTATCTTTTAGACAGTGAGATGACCCAAAAGTCTCGCGTTGATGTAGTGTTCGAGTTACTAGCCACTACCACTGGCACAAGCTCCTTGAACTCGCTTCCTGAATCACTTCGGCTTCTTCAGTCTCAGCTACATGCTGAAAGGCATCAGTCAGCTGTGTTGCGGCAAGAAGCTGAAGGACTGAGGAAGTCCCTGTAGAATTCAAATGCATACTTTCTGGTGCAACAGCAAGCACTATACGATTTTAGCGCCAAACAAGAGAAAACTTATAAGCTTGCTAAGCTTCTTGCCAGCATGGTGAGTATCCAGGATATCGTCTCTTGAGCTCTTTTGAAGTGGTTTCAGTTCTGGACCTGTTTTGCTGCCGCGTTTATTTTCACTAGTGGCTGATTTAGACGCCAAGTGTATGTAATATGCTGCTTTGTTCACGTTATTTGCACCGGTGGCGAAATTTGATGCCCAGTGGATGTAATATTTGTTATAGCCGTAATAGTCTAGCGTAATTTGCTTGCTTATTGATTTCCTTATTGTCTTGTTTATTTATTTTTTGTGCTTGTAGTCGTTGAAGTTCTTTTTCCGCGGTAACCTTTTTACTTAGAACTAGGGCACAATAACCATGGGCAACATACGGACCGTTGTAACCATTGTCCTGCTGGCTGCTGTAGTGGGCTTCCTATGGTCCGTATGATCCATGGGCCTTCTGCCACCCGCAGATTCAATGGGCCTTCTAGAGGCCATTTGATAGATTCGCCAAACATGGGTCGTACATTCGTGGACCACTGACAGACGGCAATATGGGCCGTAAACGGGCTAGAATCAGAATCGCCTATTTATGGGCCGACCATAACGGGTCGTTAATAGGCTGATGTGTACAACGAGCTTAATTCTATCGGCAGGCATAATAGGTCGTTAATGGGCCATAATTGATGACGCTATGATAATGGCCCAACGAATTAATGGGCCACAGACGGGCCGACTTTAACCACAGGCTGAATTTGGCCCACACGCGGAACAGGCGAGTAATGGACCGCAAGTAATCGAATTCCGGAATTGAGCCCTATAATAAATGGGGCTTTAGAAGGCCGAAAGATAACATGGGCTAGAAACGGCCCGATGGAATAATGGGACGTTAACGGCTATAAAATGATACACTGTTCATTCTGGGTCAATTTCACCACGGGCCTTTTTTGGCCCAGAGTTACAAATGGCCTCATATGGGCCAAAAGATATCATGGGCCATACATGGGCCGGAAGTTAAAACGGGATAGAATCAGATTGGACGGCCCAGATGATGGTACTAGGCCTAATTCGGATTGGCCATAACGGGCCATGAGTTAGTGATAACCCACAAGTATAGGGGATCAATTTTAGCCTGTTTCGATAAGTAAGAGTGTCAAACACAACGAGGAGCTAAAGGTAGAAAAAAATATTCCCTCGAGTTCTATCGACCACCGAATCAACTCAACGCACGCTTAATGTTCGATTTACCTGAAACAAGTATGAAACTAGAAGGACTTTGTAGGTGTTGTTGGATAGATTTGCAAGAATATAAAGAGCATGTAAATAAAAGCTAGGGGTTGTTTAGTTAAAGACTCAATAAAGTTAGTATAGCGAGTGTGGAAAAGTGGTGTAGGAGTTGTGGAATTGTCCCTAAGCAATTTATTACTTTACTAGATCGATAGCAAGTTTTATGTGGGAGAGGCCACTGCTAGCATGTCATCCCTGACATGGAATTCTATGCACTTATGATTGGAACTATTAGCAAGCATCCTCAACTACTAACGTTCATTAAGGTAAAACCCAACCATAGAATTAAGATATATTGGTCCCCCTTCAATCCCGTATGCATCAATTTCTATGCTAGGTTGAAGCTTCTGTCACTCTTGCCCTCCAATACATAGTCCTATCAACATACAACTAACCCTATGGTGTGATCCACGCGCATGCTCATATGATGGGCACCAAAGGACAGCAACATAACCACAGGCAAATTAAACCAATCATTGCAATTCACCAATTACCGAGAGGACAACAAAATTCTACTTAGATATCATAGGATGGCAACACATCATTGGATAATAATATGAAGCATAAAGCACCATGTGCAAGTACAGGGTACAACGGGTTGCGGGAGAGTGGACCGCTGAATATAGATGGGGGAAGGTGATGACGATGTTGGGGAAGATGACGGAGGTGTTGGTGTAGATCGAAGTGATGATGATGGCCCCGGCGACGTTCTGGCGCCACCGGGAGAGAGGGGGAGAGAGACCCCTTTCTTCTTCTTCTTCCTTGACCTTCTCCCTAGATGGGGGAAGGGTTTCCCCTCTGGTCCATGGCCTCCATGGCATGGGAGGGGCGAGATCCCCTCCGAGATTGGATCTGTCTCTCTGTCTCTCTTTGTTTCTGCGTTCTTGGCTCTGCACTTTCACCGTTTCTTATATATCTGGAGATCCGTAACTCCGATTGGATTGAAACCTTCAACACGATTTTTTTTCTAGAAATTAGCTTTCTTGCGGTAAAAGAAGAGCAGCAACCACCTTACGGGGTGCCCACGAGGGTCTGGGGTGCGCCCACCCCCCTGGGGCGCGCCCCCCAGCTTTGTGGGCCCCTCGAGCATCGTCTCGCGTTGATTCTTCTTCCCAAAATTCATAAATATTCCAAAAATATTCTCCGTCCGTTTTTATCCCATTTGGACTCCATTTGATATGGGTTTTCTGCGAAACAAAAAACATGCAACAAACAGGAACTAGCACTGTGCACTGGATCAATATGTTAGTCCCAAAAATAGTATAAAAATTTGCAAAAGTATGTAAAAGTTGTAGAATATTGGCATGGAACAATCAAAAATTATAGATACGATGGAGACGTATAAGCATCCCCAAGCTTAATTCCTGCTCATCCTTGAGTAGGTCAATGATAATAAGATAATTGTTGACGTGGAATTCTACTAAGCATAATCTTGATCATATATCTAATCATGGTGTAAATATTAAGACACGAGTGATTCAAAGAAATAGTCTATCATTTTACATAAAAGAATTTAATACTCAGGCATCCCAACAAACAATCATGCCTTTCAAAATATCAATTCTAAAGAATGTTATCCCTACAAAATCATATAGTCTTTTATGCTGCCTTTTCTTAACACAAGGTACCCCTCATGCCAATCCTGGTGTCAGCCAAGCAATTGGTTCATACTTTTTAACGCGCTTCAGCTTTTTCAACCCTCACGCAATACATGAGCGCAAGCCATGGATATAGCACTACAGGTGGAATAGAGTATGATGGTGGAGTTTGTGTGGAGAAGACAAAAAGGGAGAAAGTCTCACATCGACGTGGCTAATCAACGGGCTATGGAGATGCCCATCAATTGATGTCAATGCGAGGAGTAGGGATTGCCATGCAACGGATGCACTGGAGCTATAAGTGTATGAAAGCTCAAACTGAAACTAGGTGGGTGTGCATCCAACTTGCTTGCTCATGAAGACCTCGGGCATTTGAGGAAGCCCATCATCGGAATATACAAGCCAAGTTTTATAATGAAAATTCCCACTAGTATATGAAAGTGATAACTCAAGAGACTCTCTGTATGAAGAACATGGTGCTATTTTGAAGCACAAGTGTGATAAAAGCATAGTAACATTGTCCCTTCTCTCTTTTTCTCTCATTTTTTTATTTATCTTTTTTTTATTTTTTTTATTTTTTGGTGGGCTTCTTTGGCCTCTTTTTTTATTTGGGCTTCTTTGGCCTCTTTTATTTTTTGTAAAGTCCGGAGACTCATCCCAACTTGTGAGGGAATCATTGCTTCCATCATCCTTTCCTCACATGGGACAATGCTCTAATAATGATGATCATCACACTTTATTTACTTACAACTCAATATGACAACTCGATATCTAGAACAAAGATATGACTCTATATGAATGCCTCCAGTGGTGTACCGGGATGTGCAATGATCTAGCATAGAAAAAACATGGAAAAACGGACAAGCCATGAAAACATCATGCTAGCTATCTTACGATCATGCAAAGCAATATGCCAATAAATGCTCAAGTCATGTATATGATGATGATGGAAGTTGCATGGCAATATATCTCGGAATGGCTATGGAAATGCCATGATAGGTAGATATGGTGGCTGTTTTGAGGAATATATAAGGAGGCTTATGTGTGATAGAGTGTATCATATCATGGGGTTTGGATGCACCGACGAAGTTTGCGCCAACTCTCGAGGTGAGAAAGGGCAATGCACGGTACCGTAGGGGCTAGCAAATTTCGAAAAGGTAAGAGTGCGTATAATCCATGGACTCACATTAGTCATAAAGAACTCATATACTTATTGAAAAAGTTTATTGGCCCTCGAAGCAAAGTACTACTACGCATGCTCCTAGGGGGGAGGTTGGTAGGAGTTAACCATCGCGCGCCCTCGACCTTCACGCAGAGATAAACAATCAAAATACAATGCGCACCAATTTGGTTACATAGTTAAGAGACCATACGTGCATGCTTCAGGAATCACAAACCTTAACACCAATATCCTTACTAAACACAACCATTTACTAGAACCTCCCACATATTATCATCTCTATATCACAAAACTATTGCAAGGAATCAAACACATCATATTCAGTGATCTACAAGTTTTATGTAGGATTTTGTGACTAACCATGTGAATGACCAATTCCTGTCATCTCCCTAAATAGATATAAGTGAAGCAAGTTAGTTTAATTCTTTCTAAAAAGATATGCCCACGCTCTAACAAATATAGTGAAGCAAAAGAGCATTCTACAAATGGCGGTTTTCTATGTGAACAGAAATAGGCAATCCAAACTTCAAACGATATAAGTGAAGCACATGAAGCATTCTATAAAGCCATACTCAAAAGATCTAAGTGAACTGCAATGAGCATTATATAAATCAACCATGGACTATCTCATACCAGCATGGTGCCTAAAAGAAAAGTGAAAACTAAATGCAAAAGACACTCCAAGATTTGCACATATCGCATGAACGAAACGAATCCGAAAACATACTGATACTTGTTGAAGAAAGAGGGGATGCCTTCTGGGGCATCCCCAAGATTATACGCTTGAATCTCCTTGAATATTTACTTGGGGTGCCTTGGGAATCCCCAAGCTTGAGCTCTTGCCTCTAATCCTTTTCCTCATATCGAGACCTCGACGATCTTCGAACACTTCATCCACACAAAACTTCGACAGAAAACTCAGTAAGATCCGTTAGTATAATAAAGAAAATCACTACTCTAAGTACTGTTGCAAACCAATTCATATTTTGTTTTTGCATTGTAGCTACTGTAATATAACATTTCCATGGCTTAATCCACTGATAGAAATCGATAGTTTCATCAAAACAAGCAAACTATGCATCAAAAACAGAATCTGTCTTAAACAGGACAGTCTGTAGTAATCTGAACATTCACCATACTTATGGTACTCCAACAATTCTGCCCAAATTAGGAAAAATAAAAAAATTGTATATAAATACAGTGCAAAACGTTTCAGAACCGTTCGACGTTCCAGTAAAAAATGTAAAATCGCGCACTACAGCCAAAGTTTCTAGCCTGCACCGCACAGACCAACAAGCATTGTAAACATCCGAAAGGAAAACCTCGGCACATTATTTTTATTATATAAACTTTATAAAAGCACACAACAGAAACAAATGAGTCTATAAAACTTCCGGGTTGTCTCCCTGGCAGCGCTTTCTTTAAATCCATTAAGCTAGGCATATAGTGCTCAAGTAATGGATCCACCCGGATCCCAAGGTATATCAAAGCCAATTTTAATTAACAATGATTTGTGATTTAGTAGTGAGCACAAAGTAACATATATCATGCAACAACAAAGTCTAACTCTCTTCCTATGCGTTGGCATGACATAAAAGAACAATTCATGCACACCAAGTAAAGGCCAATGCATAGTATAAGCAGTTTCTTGCAATTCTATCGTGTTGGAAACATAAAGAGGCGGAGATATAGTTCCTCTCTCATAATAATTGCAAGTTGGAGCAGCAAGCACATGCATATTATATCTATCAAAATCATCATGTGCAATGGTAAAATGCAACCCATCAACATAATCCTTAATAAGAGCAAACTTCTCCGATATAGTGTAGTGTGGATAATTCAAAAAGATAATAGGACTATTATGTCTGGGTGCAATAGCAACAATTTCATGTTTAACATAAGGAACTATAGCAAGTTCATCTCCATAAGCATCATTCATATTGGCATCATGGCCACAAGCATAGCAAGCATCATCAAAAAGAGGTATTTCAAGAGAATCAATGGGATCATAACAATCATCATATCATCCTTCGGTAAGCACGAAGGGAAATTAAACAATTTATGAGTTGAAGAGTTACTCTCATTAGAAGGCGGGCACAGGTGATCAATCCGCTCTTCCTCCTTTTGTTCGCTCTCCTCCTCATCTTTTTCATCCAATGAGCTCGCAGTTTCATCAATTTCTTCTTCCATAGACTCCTGCAAAATATTAGTCTCTTATTGGACAGCGGAGACTATCTCAATAAAAGCATGAATATCGGAATTGAATTCATAATTCTCATAGCAATATTTAAGTATAGCAAAATTTTCAGGTCTGTAAACAACATCATCAAGATTTTCACACTCTTTAAACACAGATTCAATTTCATAAGCACCCATAAAAGCAACAAATTCTTCTATTTGTTCCACATCATAGTAATCATATATACCATTAGCATAAGAAGCCAAGATTTTATCATCATTAAATTTGCATTAAAAGGGAAGGTGTGGAGCCTTCATCATAGAGCAACAAGTATAATCATATCTCAAGCATAGTTCCCAAGCATACCAATGCAACATATGAATTTGATCCCATAATAATTTCCCTTTTTGAGTCAAGCGATTATCCCTAAATTATTCACGTTGATCTAACGTGTCTCCCATTACATAATTGAATGGGTTTTTCTCAGGATTATTAAAGTAGTACATAATATTTTTCACATAACCAGCATCGAGGGTTTTAGGAGGTTCCCCATCTCCATGAGTAGCAAGTACACCTAATTTTTTTGGTATTTCGTGTTCCATATCCATAACTAAAGATAGAGAACAACTTAAAACAACAAATAAAAATTACTTAGTGATAAAGCAAACAAGCACACACGAGAATATTCACCCCACGCTATTGGTCCCGGCAATGGCGCCAGAAAAAGGTCTTAATAACCCACAAGTATAGGGGATCAATTGTAGCCTCTTTCGATAAGTAAGAGTGTCGAACCCAAGGAGGAGCTAAAGGTAGATCAAATATTCCCTCAAGTTCTATCAACCACCGATAAAACTCTACGCACGCTTAACGTTCACTTTACCTAAAACAAGTATGAAACTAGAAGGACTTTGTAGGTGTTGTTGGATAGATTTGCAAGAATATAAAGAGCACGTAAATAAAAGCTAGGGGCTGTTTAGGTAAAGACGCATTTAAGTTAGTATAGAGAGTGGAAAAGTGGTGGTAGGAGTTGTGGAATTGTCCCTAAGCAATTGACTACTTTACTAGACCGATAGCAGGTTTTATGTGGGAGAGGCCACTACTAGCATGTCATCCCTGACTTGGAATTCTATGCACTTATGATTGGAACTATTACCAAGCATCCATAACTACTAACGTTCATTAAGGTAAAACCCAACCATAGCATTAAGATATATTGGTCCCCCTTCAATCCCGTATGCATCAATTTCTATGCTAGGTTGAAGCTTTTGTCACTCTTGCCCTCCAATACATAGTCCTATCAACATAGAACTAACCTTATAGTGTGATCCACGCGCGCTCATATGATGGGCATCAAAGGACAGCAATATAAACACAAGCAAATTAAACCAATCATAGCAATTCACCAATTACCAAAAGGACAACGAAAATCTACTCAGACATCATAGGATGGCAACACATCATTGGATAATTATATTAAGCATAAAGCACCATGTTCAAGTAGAGGGTACAATGGGTTGCGGGAGAGTGGACCACTGAATATAGATGGGGGAATGTGATGACGATGTTGGGGAAGATGACGGAGGTGTTGGTGTGGATCGCGGTGATGATGATGGCCCAGGCAGCGTTCCGGCGCCACCGGGAGAGAGGGGGAGAGAGCCCCCCTTCTTCTTCTTCTTCCTTGACCTTCTCCCTAGATGGGAGAAGTGTTTCCCCTCTGGTCCATGGCCTCCATGGTGTGGGAGGGGTGAGATCCCCTCTGAGGTTGGATCTGTCTCTCTTTCTCTCTGTTTCTGTGTTCCTGGCTCTGCCCTTTCACTGTTTCTTATATATCCGGAGATCCGTAACTCCGATTGGATTGAAACCTTCAACACGATATTTTTCTCGGAAATTAGCTTTCTTGTGGCAAAAGAAGAGAAGCAACCACCTTACGGGGTGCCCATGAGGGTCTGGGGCGCGCCCCTGCCTCTTGGGCCCCTCGAGCATCGTCTCGTGTTGATTCTTCTTCCCAAAAATCATAAATATTCCAAAAATATTCTATGTCCGTTTTTATCCCGTCTGGTGTCTGTTTGATATGGATTTTTTGCGAAACAAAAAACATGCAACAAACAGGAACTGGCACTGGGCACTGGATCAATATGTTAGTCCTAAAAATAGTATAAAAAGTTGCCAAAAGTATGTAAAAGTTGTAGAATATTGGCATGGAACAATCAAAATTGATAGATACGACGGAGACGTATCAGTTAGAAGGTTGTAAATGGGCCATATGCAAACATGCCATTAACAAGCTTATTGTGGGCCGACTTGCTTCTTTTTGACCAAGTCAAACGGGTCGGCCTTTTGACCTCAATGGGCCGTTTTTGGGCCGAGCCATGTGTCGACATATCATAGGTGCATCCCGTTAATTCGCTAGATGACATCTGTCCAAATGCAGAGCTGACATGTGGTCCCTCTGGCGAATGAGAATTTTACACGTGGAAAATCCCCATTGGTCCCGGCTGTTAACAACGACCCGTTACAGTGGATGCCACATGTCAGTTACCCTTGATGAAAGGACTTCTATGATGCGCCATTTATCCTCATGGAAGTGAACACTTCCATGATGATAAATTTGGTATTGTCATGGAACACTTCTACAACAACACAGGTATGACTATCTTGATTATGTCATAAAATCGTCATGGATGTACATGCATGAAAGCAAACGTGACCTACTATGACAAAGAAGTATCATCATGGAAGTGGTTTTTTTTTCTAGTGCATCCTCCTCCTCTAGCAACAAATCGAGTAGCTTATCATCACGGCATGGCCGGGAGGGCCTCTAGCCACCGATCCTCATAGGACTTGGCCACGGATCCCCTTCGGCTGTCCACTCGCTCCGGTGCTCCTCGACCATGTCCATCTCTCCGGTTGTGTTCGTGAGGTCCTCCCAAGCACGATAGTGCTTTTGGTTCGTCGGTACTCCGTTGGAAACAACAACTATGACGAGCTCCGCCACCATCTATGGAAATGACCGTCTTGATGCCGTCCATCCACCTCTGCTCTCGCTTGTGTTCCTCTCAGTAAGCTATGACCATCCCCCTCCTCGTCGACGGACGATGTGGCCTCCTCGCTGGAGAACCATCGACGACAGAGCCACCGCCCTCTGTTCCCTCTCTCTCTCCCTCAAACCTGACATGGGGACCCACCCGTCAGCCTCTCTCTCTCTCTCTCTCTCGCCCGAAGTGGTACGAGTGGAGGCATATTCTCAGAATATGCCTTCGACGTGTGGCTCTATGGAATTTTGATATTTTAGTTAATTCAAATCTTTGACCCAAACTTTGACCAGCTATATCTTTTAATCCATAAGTCCAAATGAGATGATTCTTTATGCAGCAGTTTTTTTATGAGCTCCTCTTTCTGCATGCCAAAGTTTAAAACTTTATCTACTGTAGTGTAAGTGCATCGAGTTCCCACCCTAGTTGGTTTGGGAGTATTAACGACAAACGTGGTTGAGGGACTAATGTGTTTGTAAGAATTGCAGGATAACACAAGTAGTGGTCCCTCATTGATTCGGTTTACCTACTAGAGATGACCCCTAAAAATGTATGAAGACATTGAAGACAATGGTGGTTCATGAAGACATTCACGGTGAAGATAATGACGATGAAGACATTCACTTGAAGACTATGGAGTACGAAGACATAGTTTCTTTCATAGTTTCCTTTTCTTCTTTCTTGAGTCATAGGAACCATCATACTATTAAGTGGGGTCCAAGTGAACAAAGTCAGATGACTAAAGTGATGCTCAACCAAATCCTATGTCTTCGAGTGAAGACAATGAGAGGAATCTTATCCAAAGCTGGATGAGTCAGCTTTGCTTGTAGCCCAAGCCAAGTTGTCGCGTGTGTTTGAAATCTGACCGTCGGATAGGTGTCGGTTACCTAGAGACCCAGGGTCATTTCGGACATATCAGGTCGGGCTGCCACTTGGCTATAAATAGCCCACCCCGTACACCATAGATTGGTGGCAGCTCAAAGTTAGTGCACGACTTTTGTCGTTTGAGAGCAACCCACCTCCGAAGCCTTTGAGAGAGAGAGATCCTTGCAAGGATAAACCCCAAAACACCGAGAGCCAAAGAGTGTTAGGCATCACTAAAGTATTTCTGTCCGCATGATCTGAAGACTTGTTACACTTGAGGATTGTGTATCCTCCAGCCGGTTAGGCGCCATGTTGTGAGGATACAAGAATCATTGTGGATTGCCCGTGAACGAGTTTGTGAAGGTTTGGAAGTCTACCTTGAAGACTTACCTGAGTGATAAGGCGAGGACTAAGTGTCCTTAGCTCTTGGGGAATAAGGTGAAGACACAGTCTTCTGAGTTCAATATCATCCTCCCTAACCAGACGTAAAGTTGTCATGGCAACTGTAACTAGTCTACCAAATCCCTGTCGTCACCAAGCAACTGGTTCTATCCCCTACTAAGGGAGTCCTGGATTAGGGGGTATCCAGACAGCCGGACTATGTACTTTGGCCGGACTATTAGACCGTGAAGATACAAGACTCAAGACTTCGTCCCGTCTCCGGAGGGGACTCTCCTTTGCGTGGAAGACAAGCTTGGCGATCCGGATATTAGATTTCCTTCTTTTTAACCGACTCTGTGTAAACCCTAGCCCTTGCCGGTGTCTATATAAACCAGAGGGTTTAGTCCTTAGGGACGGAATCATAATCATCATAGGCTAGCTTCTAGGGTTTAGCCTCTACGATCTCGCAGTAGATCGACTCTTGTAATACTCATATCATCAAGATCAAGCAAGCAGGAAGTAGGGTTTTACCTCCATCGAGAGGGCCCGAACCTGGGTAAAACATCGTGTCCCTTGCCTCCTGTTACCATTAGCCTTAGACGCACAGATCGGGACCCCCTACCCGAGATCCGCCGGTTTTGCTTTCATTGAGAGTTCCTCGGTGTCATCACTGCAAGGCTCGATGGCTCCTTCAATCATCAACAACAACGTGGTCCAGGGTGAGACTTTTCTCCCTGGACAGATCTTTGTGTTCGGCAACTTCGCACTACGGGCCATTTCGCTTGGCCATCTAGAGCAGATCGACAGCTATGCCCCTGGCCATCAGGTCAGATTCGAAAACTTGAACTACATGGCCGATATCCATGGAGACTTGATCTTCGACGGATTCGGGCCTACCCCAGGAGCACCGAACAGTCACGATGAGCACGGCTTAGACCTGTTGTCTGACAATACTCGGGATATCGCACCTGCCGGAGCTCCAGACTTAAATCTGGGGCAGATCGCGTCGTCCCAGGACGGGGGGATGCAACCCGCCCCGCAGGCCGCACACTCATCGGCGGTAGAGCCGATCACCGGCTTCACCCCCAAGGAAGCCTGTGTTACTGGACCCCCGGACTCGTGTCTGGCTATAGGTTCCAGTCCGCGCACCCCCGATCCCGTCGAATCTGGTTGGGCTCCGGTAATGGAGTTCACCGCCACGGATATCTTCCAGTGCTCGCCGTTTGGCCACATGCTGAACTCATTAAAGTCTCTCTCTTTGTTTGGAGACTCTTGGTCGAACTATGTCTGGCTCAAGGGGGAAGAAGGCGACGAAGAAATTCGTTACCCACCCACCACCCACTTCATAGCCATTGTCAACGATGTATCAGACATGCTTGACTCCGACTCCGATGATACCGACGGTATGGACGCCGGTGTAGGAGACAATTCAGAACCACCACCAACGGGACGCTAGACTGCCACCTCGTCATACGATATATACATGGTGCATACGCCTAAGGAGGATGATGGTGACAAAATGGAGGATAAAACCCCCGGGCAAAAGCCAAAATGACGGTGCAAGCGCCGCTCCAAGTCTAGCAACAGTAAAAATAGCGATAACAGCGCTAGAAAGATCGACACCCCAGTCTACTCCGAAGGCAACAACGACCATATGGACCCAGCGATGGAGCAGGATGAGCCAGGTCACGCCAAACACAGCCCGGAGCATACGCCCGATCACAGTGATCCCGAGGGACGAACTCATCAAACTGCCCCGGGACAAGAGCACAGTCCGGATGACGATGCATTCATCATCCCGGAAACACGTTTGGAACAAGATAACCTCCACAGAAGGCTTATGGCCACTGCAAGAAGTCTAAAGAAGCAGAAGCAAAGGCTTAAGGCTGCATAGGAAACGCTCGATCGCAGATGGAATAAAGTGCTAGACACTGAAGAAAAGTACGGCAACGATTGCCACACAAAGAGCTATCCAAAACGCAAGCTGCTGCCAGAATTTGATGATGAGGCCGTTCCACCAAAGAACAACATGGCCAGCAGGCTGGACCAACCACTTCGTAACCGCAATAGAGCAGCTACCGACACCGCACATGATTTACGTGAGCTCCTGGATAAAAAGGCCGGCGCGACTAGGTCCATCTATGGATCTAGAGGACACGCCCCAGCACAGGACTATGGTCACCAAAATGATCAGACTGGTCGAGTACCAGTTTGGAATCAGCACCGGACACAACAACAGCCGACGACATGTCACAACACGTCTAGATACAGAGGGGCTGCTCACCTTCTATGCTTCACCGAAGAAGTACTGGACCACGAATTTCCACATGGTTTTTAACCTGTGAACATATAGACATATGACGGAACGACAGACCCCGGGGTCTGGATTGAGGATTTTATCCTGCATATCTACATGGCTCGTGGGGATGACCTCCACGCCATCAAATACCTTCCCCTGAAGTTGAAGGGACCAGCTCGACACTAGTTGAAAAGCCTCGCCGAAAACTCAATCGGAAGTTGGGAGGAACTCGAGGATGCTTTCAGGGCCAATTTTCAAGGGACCTATGTCCGGCCTCCGGACGCGGACAATTTAAGTCACATATTTCAACAGCCTGGAGAGTCCGCCCACAAGCTTTGGAATAGATTCCTCACTATGAAGAATCAAATTGTCGATTGTCTGGATGCCGAAGCCTTAGCGGCCTTCAAACACAGCATCTGGGATGAGTGGCTCGCTAGACACCTCGGCTAAGAAAAGCCGAGGACAATGGCAACCTTAACAAGCCTTATGACCCGCTTTTGTGCGGGTGAAGATAGCTGGTTGGCCCGTAGAGGCACCAGCGACCCAAGTACATCCGAAATCAGTGATGGCAACGGGAAGCCATGGTGCAATAAAAACAAACGTCAAAACAAGGAAGAAAGTCTGGACAACACAACGGTCAACGCCGGATTCAGGGGCTCTCGACCTGGTCAACAAAAGAAGCCATTTAAAGGCAGCAAAGAGGGACCGTCCGGCCTGAACAAAGTCCTGGACAGACTGGGCCAAATGCATGGAACCCCCGAAAAACCTGCGAACCACACTCACAGAGAATGCTGGGTCTTCAAGCAGGCTGGAAAATTAAATGCCGAACACAAGGGAAGGGAAACACCAAGTGAAGACGAGGATGAGCCTCGCCAGCCGAACACTGGAGGACAGAAAAAATTCCCACCAGAGGTAAAAATAGTAAACATGATCCACGCGACTCACATATCCACAAGAAGGCGCGAATGTGCGCTCAGAGATGCATACGCTATAGAGCCCGTTGCCCCCAAGCTTAACCACTGGTCGGCCTGCCCGATCACCTTCGATCACAGGGACTACCCGATTAGTATGCGGCACGGAGGATCAGCGGCCTTGGTGCTTGACCCAATAATCGATGGATACCATCTCACTCGCGTCCTCATGGACGGCGGCAATAGTCTTAACCTAATATACCAAGACACGGTCCGCGGGATGGGATAGACCCATCCAGAATCAGCCAAAGTAACACCACCTTTGAAGGGGTGATACCAGGCGTCGAAGCCCACTGTAGGGGCTCCCTCGTGCTAGAGGTGATATTCGTCTCCCTAGGCAACTTCAGAAGCGAAGAACTACTCTTCGCCATCGCCCCCCTCCAAAGTGGTTATCATGCCTTGCTCGAGAGAACGGCCTTCGCCCGCTTCAACGAAGTACCGCACTACGCCTACCTTAAACTCAAGATGCCCGGCCCACGTGGTGTCATCACCGTCAACGGAAATACAGAGCGTTCCTTACGCACGTAAGAGTATGAGACGGCTCTAGCAGCCGGACTCTAAGCGGCCTCTAGTACAAGAACGCATGATCGGTCGTTAAGACCACGGACACGGTTAGACGAGTCTGACAGCCTAGATAAACCTGATCTGGGCGCCATGCATGTAATCCCATAGCGGACACCAGGGGCTATAGATATTTTAATAAAGCCCAACTCTTGGCTTGACCTTATTAACATGCCAATGTCTTTCACTTTTACTATCCATTGGTGATAGCCAACTCTTCGCACACTTACGTCATACTCTTTTACATGAGTTTTTATTTTTACAGACACCATTCGTGCGATACCCTCCTAGGACACGGCACAACGGAGACAAAGGCGCGGACCTGCAGTAGGGCCCCGCTCAAAGGTTTCTCTTTAGATTAAGCCCCTGTGTAAACCTTTTTTATTATCTCTTGTTGTTTACACATCCCATGGGAACTACACTCACAGAGGATACTGCCGCTATTGGCATTTCGCCATGACAGACTAATGCACGTACCTGGAAATACAGGGTTCATAATAAAGGGCGTTACTCAGCCCAGTATATGTTACAAATTCCGAATACCTTCGGGAGTGCTCGGCATCACGAGTTTGGCCTTGTATGCATCAGCTCCGAATCACATCTTTGGTCAAATGTTGGGTTTGCCCGGCTCCTGGGTTTGCCGCCTTATGTTCCGTTCTTATCAGCAAAGGCAGCCAAAGGAGAACTACTGCGATTGTGCCCTTGTTATTCCGGATGAGCACCTCAGTAGAGAAAGCCGAAAACTGACTATCATGATATAGCGAGAGACTGTTCAACCACTCGAAGACTTACAGAATCTTTAGGATTCCTCCACATTAACGAAGGACCGTTTCCCGGTCATGTACACACGCGCCCGTATTCAGATGCATGCGAAGGTACCAGGGGCTACATAGTAGCCCCAGCGTCAAACTCCTATGGCTAAGTGAAAGTGTTAAAGCTATATAGTCTGGTTGCCTAGTTCGACGTGTGATCACCTCCTTAATGGACCAAGACATTGGATCAAGTGTGATTATGCATATTCTCGCGAACACCCCTGCATTGCATGCGTGGGGGCTGAAGCCAACGACTGCTAACTTTCAGATTACATATATACATAAAATGGCCGCACATGAGGCACAATAACACTTTCGGGCAAAAAGTATAAACATAGCCTTCATAATTAAAATAGCATTGTTTTTACAATGAAACAATTTGTCACTCGAACATGACATTCTTCAAACACTGAGCCTCTATTAAGCAAGCACCTTCTGTTACTTGCTCCAAGTAGTGCTCGGCCGGATCCTGGCCTCCCACCGGATTCTGGGTCGCAATGATGGTGGCCTCCATATCTGTGCACCCTCTATGCACGCCGACCTCTTTAGGGCATCGATCTGTGAGACGGCACCAAGAAATTGCTGCACTAAACCAAAATAATTGTCCGGCTTAGGCCCCTACGGCCATAAATGGTCTATTGCAGACCGCATTGCAAGACCGGACAGCCTATGAAGCTCAGCCACAGCAGCCATCCTCTGACTCAACGGCAATGGGCGCGTGGGAGCACTGAATTGCGACTAGAACAGCTTCTCCACTTCACTATCTTTTTTATCTTCGAAAAACTTGGCCGCATCAGCCGTACTCTTCGCCAAACCTGCATACGCGTCTGCAGGGCTCCAACATCGATCCAGGGGAGCATACTTCGGATCTAAAAACTTCATCCGCACTAAATAAGGGTCTCCAGCCGTGATTTCTTCGGCTTGTCAAAGCTCCTCCCGTGCATCCCTAATTCCGGACCGTGTCTCCTTGGTCACATCAAGTGCCTTCTTCAGGTCAGCCGAATTAGCCTGATTCTCTTTTTCAAAGGAGCTCATACCGGTCGGCGGCATTTTTCAGCTCCACAGCCATCTCGGCTATTTTGTCTTCCCTTCGGTGATGAGCAGCCTGTTTGGCTCTCAACTCTTCGACCGCCTTTAGGGTAGCCGCATTGCTAGCCAAGGCAAGTTCCTCCCTCAGGGCTTCCACGGCAGTAGCACCGTCTGCAGTCCAAGCATATCGCAATAATATTATGCTCCTCTGAATTTTTCCTATAAAAATAATAAGGGGAGCATACCTCGGATCTAGAAACTTCATCCGCAATAAATAAGGGTTTCCAACCGCGATTTCTTCGGCCTGCCGAAGCTCCTCCCGCGCATCCCTGATTCCGGACCGCGTCTCCTTGGCCGCATCAAGTGCCTTCTTCATGTCAGCCGAATTAGCCTGATTCTCTTTTTCAAGGAGCTCATACCGGTCGGCGGCATTTTTCAGCTCCACGGCCATCTCGGCTATTTTTTCTTTACTTCGGCGATGAGCAGCCTGTTCGGCTCTCAATTCTTCGGCCGCCTTTAGGGCAGCCGCATTGCTAGCCTAGCCTTGTTCCTTGGCCAGGGCAAGTTCTGCCCTCGGGGCTTCCACGGCAGCAACACCATCTGCAGTCCAAGCATATCGCATTAATATTATGCTCCTCCCAATTTTTCTTATAAAATATAATAAGGAAAGCAGAGCACATACCTTGTGACTCGTTAAGCCGCTCGTTCACAAGTGTGATATCGGCATCAATAACTCCAATCTGCCTGCTCAGTTTGGCAACTTCAATGGACCGGTCGGCTGCTGGATCCTTAGACACCTGTGCATAAAAACATCACGATCAGGGGCTACTATCCATATAGAGCACACCTAGCGCGTGCGTCACAGTCAAAAAATTATGTATTTTCATTACATACCTCAAAGCCTTTGAGCAGGCTCGTAAAGGCTTCATTCAACCCGCTTGTGGCGGATGAAATCTTCCCAAGCACCATGCTCATTAATGAACGGGATCCTCTGAGAGAGAAGCTCGCTCCAGAAGGCCCGTTAGTGTGTCTGGCCGGACGCCAAACTGTGCGGGACCCTTCTTATCGCCCCCCGTGGGAGCCGAACACTCCGGGCTCAGGGCGGCCAAAGTATTAGCTTCTGGCTTCGGCAGATCTGGACTCCTCCGTGACGACACCTCGGGGTCGCCCGCCCCATGAGGCGGAGAGGTTGGTGGGGTCTCACTCTCCATCATCTCCGGAAGGAGATCCCCGAAGAAGAACTCTGTCGAGAAGAGCTGCTAGCCGGACTGCAAAGAATGGATCTTGGTTATTATTCTCGGAGAAGGAAGCAGTACCTTCGTATTTACGATTAACTTACAGCTCAGCTGAGGGCTGGCCCGTTGGGAGACATGGCGCGGTGAGGACGCCCTTCGAGGCAGGGCCCCCTAGTGAAGCTTTCTTCCCTTGTCTGGGCACCTCCGTCTCCAAGTCTTCGGAGGCGGCCCTTTTCTTCCCGCGAGGGGAGGAGGCCTTAGATTCCCCTCCCCGACTATCCTCCTTTGGGGAGGTAGCAATTCCCCCGGTTTGGATGTGCAATGTGTTAAGTTCTGTTTGTCTGTTCTTCCCTTCTTCTTTCCCCGAGAGCACTTTACTTAGCACACGACCAAGCATCTTGGCTATAGTGGGACTAGGCGAGCCTTCGGGAAGTGGCGCCGGACACCTGATTCTCTTTGCCTTGCTGAGCCATTCCTGGCCAGGGAGGATTTTCAGCATAATGTTATGATAGAAATAAACAAAGTGTTCAGTTTATGGGTTTCTTACTTGGGTATCGGGGCGATTGCAGCTCAGGCCCACATCCTCGGTGGTGTCCAGACACTTTACTTGTGGTCCAAAGAATAACGTACACATCCCTTCAAGCGTGACGCCGAAGAAGTGCAGAATAGTCCACAGACCTTCCGAATTGAACTCCCACATCCGGAGAGGCCGACGTTTGCACGGCAAGATCCATCGGACTAGCCTTACCTAAATTACGCTTACAAGGCTGATGTCCCTCTCAAGAAGCTCCCGTATGCGGCTCTGCATCGTTGGTACATCATTAGCAGGCCCCCACTCCCGTCCTACGTTTGCCCATGACGCTAGTTGAGGCGGAGGGCCAAAACGGAAGTCGGGGGCAGCCACCCACTTTGTGCCTCTGGGAGCCGTGATTTAAAACCACCTCCGTTGCCATACATCGGACACCTCCGGGAAGGAACCCTCTGGCCATGGGGCGTCGGTGTTCCTGCTTATTATAGCAGCTCCGCACTCCGTGTGTCGCCCCTCAATCATCTTCAGCTTCACATTGAAGGTCTTGAGCCATAAGCCGAAGTGTGGGGTGACGTGGAGAAAGGCTTCGCACACAATGATGAACAACGAGATATGAAGGATGGCGTCCGGAGCTAGATCATGAAAATCTAGCCCGTGGTAGAACATGAGCCCTCTCATGAAGGGATCAAGAGTGAAGCCTAAGCCGCAGAGGAAGTGAGAAACAAATACGACGCTCTCATTGGGGTCGGGAGTAGGGATGATCTGCCCTGGAGCAGGGAGCCTGTGCCTAATGTCAACGGTCAGGTATCTGACCTCCCTAAGCTTCGCGATATCCTCCTCTGTGACAGAGGAGGCCACCCACCGGCCTTGAAGGTTGGATTCGGACATGATTGAAGATCCGGAGGGCTTAAGCTTGAGCTTCGGGTGTTGGAACTCGAGATGCGAAAAGGCGCAAGCGTGGTAGAAAAGAGGGATAGGCCTCGGCCCCTCTATAAAGGGGGTGAATATCAGGCGTCCTCAGCGTAACCGCTTGGTGCTTACCTTAAAAACGGAGTCATACCAACAGTCGCCGTGGGGTCGCGCACGCCTGTATTGATGGAAGGTCCCGCGATAAGGGGAACACGATCTCTGCTTTGGCAAGGCGTGCCAATAAAACCGGTGCGTGTTGGGCCAGACCACAGCGTAAGAACACACCATACAAAAATGGCGAGCAGATGATATTTATGAAGTGCTATGCTCTCTATGGAGGTGTGCGGAAATTATCTCGCAAAGCTGGACAAAGTCATCAATCTGCGTTGGAGTACTCGGATATGGAACCCGCCTTGCAATGCCAAAGTCAAACTGCACGCCGGACTCATCATCATTGAAGCCTGGTTTAGGGGCTACTGAGGGAGTCATGGATTAGGAGGTATCCGGATAGCCGGACTATATACTTTGGCCGGACTATTGGACCGTGAAGATACAAGACTCAAGACTTCATCCCATGTCCGGAGGGGACTCTCCTTTGCGTGGAAGACAAGCTTGGCGATCCGAATATTAGATTTCCTTCTGTGTAACCGACTCGGTGTAAACCCTAGCCCTCTCCGGTGTCTATATAAACCGGAGGGTTTAGTCCTTAGGGACGGAATCATAATCCTCACAGGCTAGCTTCTAGGGTTTATCCTCTACGATCTCGTGGTAGATCAACTCTTGTAATACTCATATCATCAAGATCAATCAAGCAGGAAGTAGGGTTTTACCTCCATCGAGAGGGCCCGAACCTGGGTAAAACATCGTGTCCCTTGCCTCCTGTTACCATTAGCCTTAGACGCATAGATCGGGACCCCCTACCCGAGATCCGCCGGTTTTGACACCGACACCTACCCTCCTTACTTTTCAGTTTGTCTTCATGAAGTCATTGCTTGCCTGCCTGATCCATTTGACTTCATTGTGTGAAGACTTGTAACTATTTGGCTTCATACTGTCTTCCATTCTGATCCAGTTCTACCTAGTTGTTATTAGTCTTTGTGCTTTCACTGTAATTATTGCTTGACTATTGCTTGCCTAGTGTAGTTTACATTCCGCTGCACATCATATAGGTTCAAATTACCTATTGGTCTACAAGCACTCGTGTTTTGAAGCCTTTCATAAAAATCGCATATTCACCCCCCTCTAGTCGATAACTAGCACTTTCAATTGGTATCAGAGCAAGGTGCTCCCTTGTTCTGTGTGATTTGGTTTAACCACATGGAGCTTTAGCTATGTCGACTGCAGTGATAATCAAGGTCTCCGTTGTGTGCCCAGTCTTCAATGGCACTGATTACCCCTACTAGAAGAATAAGATGTGCATGCATCTTGAAGCCATTAACGTTGAACTCTGGTATGTCATCAAGACAGGCATTTCCAAGGTCGGTGAAGGTATCACCGCTGCTGATGTCAAGAGGTTCGCGCAACTGGACTCAACTACCAAGAACATCATCTGTGGTCATGTGACCAAAGGGTAGTATGGCCGTGTGAGTGCACTGGAAACTGCAAAGCTGGTCTGGGACTGGCTATCCAAGGTCAACGAAGGCATCTCAACTCAGAGAGACTCAAGGATTGATGTTCTTCGAAATCTCTTCACCCGCTTCAAGAGGAATGATAATGAGAATGTCCATCTCAAGTTCGATTGCCTCACTGATATCACAAATGAGCTTCACGCTCTTGCCACCCATGTGATCACCAAGCATGAAATAGTGATGAAGCTTCTGAGATCACTTGATAGCTCCTTTGACACCTTGGCCCTGATGATACAAGAGTGTCCTGACTTTAAAGACCTTGATCCATCTGACATACTTGAGAGGCTCAACACACATGAGTTCCCGCTATCTGAGAAAAGAGATATCTATGGTCCCATAATGGCCGATCCCGTGCTTTGAAGGCTAACGCCATTTCCCCATATGAAGAAGAATCTGACTATAGTTCGGGTGATCCTGAAGACATTGGCAAAGAGCTTGCAATGCTTGTGAGGAAGTTCTAGAAGTTCTCCAAGAAGAATCGCTTCAGCAAGTCTTCAAGATCCATCTCAAAGAACGATGAGGTTCAGGAGCCAGGTGCGGGAACCGTCCTTGAGTGCCATGGGAAACCAGTTCGCCATGACCTTTTCGTCCCCATTGGCGGCTTCGATGCCCAACTCGTAGAGTTGTAGGAACTCCGCGGGGTCGGCAGTGCCGTCGTAGCGAGGAGGCAGGTCAGGTTTGAACTTGCTCGGCCAAGCGACACTACGTAGCTCGGTGGTGAAGGCGCGGCAGCCTGCGGTGGCCATCGGAGCTCTCTGCTGATGCGGGGCTTGCTCCAGGGGATTCCCGCGCGCCGCTGACTGGAGCAGCGCGGGGTCTTGATGTGCTGGCGCAGAGATGCGGTCGTGGCGCACCGGTGCCGGGAGCACGCGTGCACCTTCTTGGGGACGAGGGATTTCTTGGCAGCTCCTTTCTTGTCGCGTGGGCGCCAGACGTGGTGGATCGCGTCCTGGGGCCGCGCGCCTTGGAGCCAGGGCGCCTTCTTGGGGAGGAGGTGGCGGAGGCACCTCCTGGGCTGCACGGCCCGCGCATGATGGAGCGTGAGGCAGTGAGAGGGACGGTGCAGGGGAGCCCCCTGCGGCACTGACGAGCTCGGTGATGCGAGCGAGCCACTCCTCGTAGAGGTCATCGACGGGACGGTAGTGCAGGAGCTCACGTGCCAGGAGAAACGCGGCGTCGCGTCCGTGGGGGCGCGACAGGCATGGGACGACAAACTAGCTGGAGTCAGTGACGGGGTGGCAGTGTGGCCTTCCCGCCGCACCGAAGGATGCAGCGATGAGGCCTGCTGCTCATTCCCCGCCGGACCGGTGGCGGCGTTGGCGGCAAGCGACGGGGAATGACGGGGACACCTGCCGACGGGAGCCGTCTGAGCGACGCGAGCAGCGAGAGCAGCCCGACGCTCGGCACGAGCCCGGCGAGCATCAGCCATGGACACAACGGGTGATCGAACACAGAACAGTGGAAGGAAAGACTCTGGCGCACCCCTACCTAGCGCGCCAAATGTCGGATGTTGGGTTCCGGCAGACCCTTAAGGATCAAACTCTGGGGTGTGCGCGAAGATCTTCCCCCTACCACTCTACGCGCGATCGCCTCGTGAGAATCTAAGCTAAACGATGAACAACACGAGGGACACAAGATTTATACTGGTTCGGGCCACCGTTGTGGTGTAATACCCTACTCAAGTGTGTGGTGTGGTGGATTGCCTCAGGGGCTGATGATGAACAGTACAAGTTTGAACGGCCTCGCAAGAGGTGTTCTTGAGCTGGTGCGGTGAACTACTTGGATGAGCTTGATCTCCTCTCTATCTGATGATGACTCGATGAGATGCCCCCTCTCCTGTGGTGGCTAGTCCTATTTATAGAGGCCCTGGTCCTCTTCCCAAATATTGAGCAGGAAGGGCGCCAACAACGGCCATTTTGAAGGGGAACATCTAGTATAGGTTATCCTGACTAAAGTTGGTCTTCGGCTGCCAAAGGTACTGGCGATGACGCCGTCTTGGGCTCCACGGTGACCTCCATCCTGCCGCTCTGCTGGTCTTGGTCTTGTTGCACTGAAATGGCAACCTTTGCCTGATGCCTCGGTACTCCACGCCTGTGCTTGCCCCCCTTTGCACCAAAGAGGAAACAAGGACATTACGCGGGCCGGTGCCCGCCTGGCGCCCGCCTGGTCTCGATCGTCACGGCTTACGTCATGAGGACCTCGCGAGGTACCCCTGCCTTGATCTCTCCGCCTCCTCGCGAGCCTGCCTGGTGAGGCCGCTCCTGAGGAAGCCTCATGTCGTCCGCTGATATGTCTCCAACGTATCTATAATTTTTTATTGTTCCATGCTATTATATTACCCTTTTTGGATGTTTATGGGCTTTATTTTACACATTTATATCATTTTTGGGACTAACCTACTAACCGGAGGCCCAGCCCGTATTGCTGTTTTTTTGCCTATTTTAGTATTTCGAAGAAAAGGAATATCGAACGGAGTCCAAACGGAATAAAACCTTCGGGAGCATGATTTTTGGAACGAACGTGATCCAGAGGACTTGGAGTGCAAGTCAAGAAGCAGTCGAGGCGGCCATGAGAGGGTAGAGCGCCCCCCTATAGGGCGCGCCCCCTGTCTCATGGGCCCCTCGGGTGGCCACCGACGTACTTCTTCCTCCTATATAAGCCTACGTACCCCGAAAACATCCAGGGAGCCAACGAAACACAATTTCCACCGCTGTAACCTTCTGTATCCGCGAGATCCCATCTTGGAGCCTTCGTCGGCGCTCGGCCGAAGGGGGAATCAACCACGGAGGGCTTCTACATCAACACCATAGCCCCTCCAATGAGTTGTGAGTAGTTTACCACAGACCTACGGGTCCATAGTTATTAGCTAGATGGCTTCTTCTCTCTTTTTGGATCTCAATACAATGTTCTCCCCCTCTCTTGTGGAGATCTATTCGATGTAAACTCTTTTTTGCGGTGTGTTTGTCGAGATCTGATGAATTGTGGGTTTATGATCAAGTTTATCTATGAGAAATATTTGAATCTCCTCTGAATTCTTTTATGTATGATTGAGTTATGTTTGCAAGTCTCTTTGAATTATCAGTTTGGTTTGGCCTACTAGATTGATCTTTCTTGCCATGGGAGAAGTGCTTAGCTTTGGGTTCAATCTTGCGGTGTCCTTACCCAGTGACAGCAGGGGTTGCCAGGCACGTATTGTATTGTTGCCATCGAGGATAAAAAGATGGGGTTTATATCATATTGCATGAGTTTATCCCTCTACATCATGTCATCTTGCTTAAGGCGTTACTCTGTTCTTATGAACTTAATACTCTAGATGCAGGCAGTTGTCGGTCGATGTGTGGAGTAATAGTAGTAGATGCAGGCAGGAGTCGGTCTACTTGTTATGGACGTGATGCCTATATACATGATCATGCCTAGATAATCTCATAATTATTCGCTTTTCTATCAATTGCTCGATAGTAATTTGTTCACCCACCGTAATACTTATGATATCTTGAGAGAAGCCACTAGTGAAACCTATGTCTCCCGGGTCTATCTCTTATCATATTTGCTTCCAATCTACTTTTATTTGCATATTTACTTTTTGCATCTATATTATAAAATACCAAAAATATATTTATCTTATCATACTATCTCTATTAGATCTCACTTTCGCAAGTGGCCGTGAAGGGATTGACTACCCCTTTATTGTGTTGGTTGCGAGTTCTTTGTTTGTTTGTGTAGGTGCGCGGGACTTTTGAGGAGCCTCCTACTGGATTGATACCTTGGTTCTCAAAAACTGAGGGAAATACTTACGCTACTATTGCTGCATCACCCTTTCCTCTTCAAGTAAAACCAACGCAAGCTCAAGACGTAGCCAGAAGGATTTCTGCTGCCGTTGGCGGGGAGGTCTTCGCTCAAGTCAAGACATGCCAAGTACCCATCACAAACTCATCTCCCTCGCATTTACATTATTTGCCATTTACCTCTCGTTTTCCTCCCCCCTACTTCACCCTTGCCGTTTTATTCGCCCTCTCTTTCCCAATCTCCTCCTCTCTCTCTTTCACTTGCTTTCTTGCTCCTTGCTTTTGTTTGCCGTTTTGTCTGAAATTGGGGAGATTATCGTCGATATGGACAATAATGATATCATGGAAAATTCCGAGGCTCCGGCCGAAGAACCCCTATCTTGCATACTAAAAAGTTTCGAATCGGTAGTGGTAACATCATTGGAAAAGTTGTTATTCAAGACTTCTTTACTTGTGCCGGTGCTTTACCTTCCATGGGTGGTTCTATTCTTCATAGAACTAGTAGTCTTGCGGATGCCATTGCTATGCTTGTAGTTGAACTTGAAAGACAATTTATGCATATGCATCCTTGCATATAAAGAATTTTTCTAGAATTTTCCAATATTGAGCATTCTTCTGTTAAATGTGTCGTTACTATATTTTTGGCTCATGAGTTTAGATTTATCATAAGAGAGGCCAAAGAAATCTTTGTGCACTATAGGGTGGACGCCGATCGTCCTCCCATAGAGGCGATCTTCTATGATCAAGAGGAATTTAGGCGTTTTCAATCTTCGTACTATGTTGCTTTCAATGAAAACCTTAGAAAAAAGGTTCCTACCAATGTCTTGGTTGATAGAATTAACAAGCTTAATAATGATTTTGCCCTTCAAAACAATGAGCTAGGATACTCTCTTGAGTATAGGCTCACAAGATTTTGCCAAAAGAATGCTTTTAGTGATGAATTAGTTGTGCACTATGAAGGGCCAAAGGAGGAACCCGTTCCTCCTGAGATTGATCTTGGGGACTTTTGTCCCGCTAAATTTAGCCCTTTTGATTACTTTTGCGTGCCTCAAAGAAAACTTGCTGCCAAATGTAGAGAATATGAGATGAGCTTTCAAGATCCATCTTATTATTATGGCACTACTTAGATCTATCTTCGCTTTTATGCCTAGCTAGGGGCGTTAAACGATAGCGCTAGTTGGGAGGCAACCCAATTTTCTTTGTGTTTTTTGTTTTTGTTCCTGTTTAGTAATAAACCTTGCATATACCTTCTGTTTAGATGTGTTTTTATCTTTTAATTAGTGTTTGTGCCAAGTAGAACCTATAGGATAACCTATGATGATAGTTGATTTGATTCTGCTGAAAAACAGAAACTTTGCGTGCACTAATTTAGTTGTGTTAAATCCAAGAAACTTGATTTTGCATTGATTCTTTTTGCTTCTGATCCATAGATAAATTTTCCAGGACTTCCTATTTTGGTAGGATTTTTAGATTTCCAGAAGTTTGCGTTAGTTACAGATTGCTACAGACTGTTCTGTTTTTGACAGATTCTGCTTTTCGCGTGTTGTTTGCTTATTTTGATGCATCTATGGCTAGTAAAATAGTTTATAAACCATAGAGAAGTTGTAATATAGTAATTTTAACACCAAAATAAATAAAGAATGAGTTCATTACAGTACCTTATGTGGTGGTTTTGTTTTCTTTCACTAACGGAGCTTATAAGATTTCCTGTTGACTTTTGTGTTGTGAAGTTTTCAAGTTTTGGGTAAAGCTTTTATGGACTATGGAATAAGAAGTGGCAAGAGCATAAGCTTGGGTATGCCCATGGCACCCCAAGATATTCAAGGATATCCAAAAGCCTAAGCTTGGGGATGCCCCGGGAAGACATCCCCTCTTTCGTCTTCGTTCATTGGTAACTTTACTTGGAGCTATATATTTATTTGCCACATGATATGTGTTTTGCTTGGAGCGTCGTGTATTATATTAGTATTTGATTTTTAGTTTACCACAATCATCCTTGCTGTACACACCTTTTGGGAGAAGCCTACTTGATTAGGATTTGCTAGAATACTCTATGTGCTTCACTTATATCTGTTCAGCTTGATAGTTTTTGCTCTAGTACTTCACTTATATTTTTTAGAGCATGGTGGTGACTTAATTTTTAAGAAATTTCTAGTCTCTCATGCTTCACTTATATCTTTTTGAGAGTCTTTTAGAACAGCATGGTATTTGCTATGGTTACAAAGTTGGTCCTAGAATGATGAGCATCCAAGTTGGGTATAATACAAACTATCATAGAAACGAATTGGATGCTATGATCAATTTGATGCTTGATAATTGTTTTGAGATATGGAGGTAGTGATATTAGAGTCATGATAGTTGAGGTGATTATGAAAAGTACTTGTGTTGAGATTTGTGATTCCCGTAGAATGCACGTATGGTGAACCGCTTTGTGATGAAGTTGGAGCACAATTTTATTTATTGATTGTCTTCCTTATGAGTGGCGGTCGGGGATGAGCGATGGTCTTTTCCTACCAATCTATCCCCCTAGGAGCATGCGCTTAGTGCTTTTGTTTTTGATGACTTCTAGATTTTTGCAACAAGTACATGAGTTCTTTTGACTAATGTTGAGTCCATGGATTATACGCACCTCACCCTTCCACCATTGCTAGCCTCTCTTGTGCCGCGCAACTTTCGCCGGTACCATACACCCACCATATACCTTCCTCAAAACAGCCACCATACCTACCTATTATGGCATTTCCATATCCATTCCGAGATATATTGCCATGCAACTTTCCACCGTTTCGTTCATATGACACGCATTACTTTTGTCATATTGCTTTTTGCATGATCATGTAGTTGACATCGTATTTGTGGCAAGGCCACCTTCATAATTTTCATACATGTCGCTCTTGATTCATTGCATATCCCGGTACACCGCTGGAGGCATTCATATAGAGTCATATCTTGTTCTAGCTTTGAGTTGTAATTCTTGAGTTGTAAATCCATAAAAGTGTGATGATCTTCATTATTAGAGCATTGTCCTAGTGAGGAAAGGATGATGAAGACTATGATTCCCCCACAAGTCGGGATGAGACTTCGGGCTTTACAAAAAGAAAAAAAAGAAAGAAAGAAAAAAAGAGAAAGGCCAAAAGAAAGAGAGAAAGGCCAAAGAAAAAAAAGAAAAAAAGAAAAGAAAAAAAGAAAATGAGAGAAAAAGAGAGAAGGGACAATGGTACTATCTCTTTTTCCACACTTGTGCTTCAAAGTAGAACCATGATCTTCATGATAGAGAGTCTCATATGTTGTCACTTTCATATACTAGTGGGAATTTTTCATTATAGAACTTGGCTTGTATATTCCAATGATGGGCTTCCTCAAAATGCCCTAGGTCTTCGTGAGCAAGCGAGTTGGATGCACACCCACTTAGTTTCTTTTGTTGAGCTTTCATATATTTATAGCTCTAGTGCATCTGTTGCATGGCAATCCCTACTCACTCACATTGATATCTATTAATGGGCATCTCCACAGCCCGTTGATACACCTAGTTGATGTGAACCTATATTCTCCTTTTTGTCTTCTCCACAACCACCATTCTATTCCACATATAGTGCTATGTCCATGGCTCACGCTCATGTATTGCGTGAAAGTTGAAAGAGTTTGAGATTATTAAAGTATGAAACAATTACTTGGCTTGTCATCGGGGTTGTGCATGATTAAATACTTTGTGTGCTGAAGATAGAGCAACAGCCAGACTATATGATTTTGTAGGGATAACTTTCTTTGGCCATGTTATTTTGAGAAGACATGATTACTTTGATTAGTATGCTTGAAGTATCACCATTTTCATGTTAATATGAACTTTTATTTTGTATCATTTGGATCTGAACATTCATGCCACAATAAAGAAAATTACATTGAGAATTATGCTAGGTAGCATTCCACATCAAAAATTCCTTTTTTATCATTTACCTACTTGAGGACGAGCATGAATTAAGCTTGGGGATGCTTGATACGTCTCCAACGTATCTATAATTTCTGATTGTTCCATGCTATTATATTACCCCTTTTGGATGTTTATGGGCTTTATTTTACACATTTATATCATTTTTGGGACTAACCTACTAACCGGAGGCCCAGCCCGTATTGCTGTTTTTTTTCCTATTTCAGTATTTCGAAGAAAAGGAATATCAAACGGAGTCCAAACGGAATGAAAACCTTCGGGAGTGTGATTTTTGGAATGAACGTGATCCAGAGGACTTGCAGTGCAAGTCAAGAAGCAGCCGAGGCGGCCACGAGAGGGTAGGGCGCCCCCCTATAGGGCGCGCCCCCTGTCTCGTGGGCCCCTAGGGCGGCCACCAACGTACTTCTTCCTCCTATATAAGCCTACGTACCCCGAAAACATCCAGGGAGCCAACAAAACACAATTTCCACCGCCGTAACCTTCTGTATCCACGAGATCCCATCTTGGAGCCTTCGCCGGCGCTCTGCCAGAGGGGGAATCGACCATGGAGGGATTCTACATCAATACCATAGCCCCTCCAATGAGTTGTGAGTAGTTTACCACAGACCTACGGGTCCATAGTTATTAGCTAGATGGCTTCTTCTCTCTTTTTGGATCTCAATACAATGTTCTCCCCCTCTCTTGTGGATATCTATTCGATGTAAACTCTTTTTGCGGTGTTTTTGTCGAGATTTGATGAATTGTGGGTTTATGATCAAGTTTATCTATGAGAAATATTTGAATCTCCTCTGAATTATTTTATGTATGATTGAGCTATCTTTGCAAGTCTCTTCGAATTATCAGTTTGGTTTGGCCTACTAGATTGATCTTTCTTGCCATGGGATAAGTGCTTAGCTTTGGGTTCAATCTTGCGGTGTCCTTACCCAGTGACAGCAGGGGTGGCAAGGCACGTATTGTATTGTTGCCATCGAGGATAAAAAGATGGGGTTTATATCATATTGCATGAGTTTATCCCTCTACATCATGTCATCTTGCTTAAGGCGTTACTCTGTTCTTATGAACTTAATACTCTAGATGCAGGCAGGAGTCGGTCGATGTGTGGACTAATAGTAGTAGATGCAGGCAGGAGTCGGTCTACTTGTTATGGACGTGATGCCTATATACATGATCATGCCTAGATAATCTCATAATTATTCGCTTTTCTATCAATTGCTCGACAGTAATTTGTTCATCCACCGTAATACTTATGCTATCTTGAGAGAAGCCACTAGTGAAACCTATGGCCCCCGGGTCTATCTCTTATCATATTAGCTTCCAATCTACTTCTATTTGCATCTTTACTTTTTGCATCTATATTGTAAAATACCAAAAATATATTTATCTTATCATACTATCTCTATTAGATCTCACTTTTGCAAGTGGCCGTGAAGGGATTGACTACCCCTTTATTGCATTGGTTGCAAGTTCTTTGTTTGTTTGTGTAGGTGCGCGGGACTTTTGAGGAGCCTCCTACTGGATTGATACCTTGGTTCTCAAAAACTGAGCGAAATACTTACGCTACTATTGCTGCATCACCCTTTCCTCTACAAGGAAAACCAACGCGAGGTCAAGACGTAGCAAGAAGGATTTCTGGCGTCGTTGGCGGGGAGGTCTTCTCTCAAGTCAAGACATGCCAAGTACCCATCACAAACTCATCTCCCTCGCATTTACATTATTTGTCATTTGCCTCTCATTTTCCTATCCCCTACTTTACCCTTGCCGTTTTACTTGCCCTCTCTTTCCCAATCTCCTCCTCTCTCGCTTTCGCTTGCTTTCTTGCTCCTTGCTTTTGTTTGCCGTTTTGTCTGAAATTGGGGAGATTATCGTCGATATGGACAATAATGATATCATGGAAAATTCCGAGGCGCCGGCGGAAGAACCCCCTATCTTGCATACTAAAAAGTTTCGATTAGGTAGTGGTAACATCATTGGAAAAGTTGTTATTCAAGACTTCTTTACTTGTGCTGGTGCTTTACCTTCCATGGGTGGTTCTATTCTTCATAGAACTAGTAGTCTTGCGGATGCCATTGCTATGCTTGTAGTTGAACTTAAAAGACAATTTATGCATATGCATCCTAGCATACAAAGAATTTTTCTAGAATTTTCCAATATTAAGCATTCTTTTGTTAAATGTGATGTTACTATCTTTTTGGCTCATGAGTTTAGATTTATCATAAGAGAGGCCAAAGAAACCTTTGTGCACTATAGGGTGGACACTGATCGTCCTCCCATAGAGGCGATCCTCTATGATCAAGAGGAATTTAGGCGTTTTCAATCTTCGTACTATGTTGCTTTCAATGAAAACCTTAGAAAAAAGGTTCCTACCAATGTCTTGGTTGATAGAATTAACGAGCTTAATAATGATTTTGCCCTTCGAAACAATGAGCTAGGATACTCTCTGAGTATAGGCTCACAAGATTTTGCCAAAAGAATGCTTTTAGTGACGAATTAGTTGTGCACTATGAAGGGCCAAAGGAGGAACCCGTTCCTCCTGAGATTGATCTTGGGGACTTTTGTCCCGCTAAATTTAGCCCATTTGATTAATTTTGCGTGCCTCAAAGAAAACTTGCTGCCAAATGTAGAGAATATGAGATGAGCTTTCAAGATCCATCTTATTATTATGGCACTACTTAGATCTATCTTCGCTTTTATGCCTAGCTAGGGGCGTTAAACGATAGCGCTAGTTGGGAGGCAACCCAATTTTCTTTGTGTTTTTTGTTTTTGTTCCTGTATAGTAATAAATCTTGCATCTACCTTCTGTTTAGATGTGTTTTTATCTTTTAATTAGTGTTTGTGCCAAGTAGAACCTATAGGATAACCTATGATGATAGTTGATTTGATTCTGCTGAAAAACAGAAACTTTGCATGCACTAATTTTGTTTTGTTAAATCCCAGAAATGTGATTTTGCATTGATTCTTTTTGTTTCTGATCAATAGATAAATTTTCCAGGACTTCATATTTTGGTAGGATTTTTAGAGTTCCAGAAGTTTGCGTTAGTTACAGATTGCTACAGACTGTTCTGTTTTTGACAGATTCTGCTTTTCGCGTGTTGTTTGCTTATTCTGATGTATCTATGGCTAGTAAAATAGTTTATAAATGATAGAGAAGTTGGAATACAGTAGGTTTAACACCAAAATAAATAAATAATGAGTTCATTACAGTACCTTATGTGTTGATTTTGTTTTCTTTCACTAACGGAGCTTATAAGATTTCCTGTTGAGTTTTGTGTTGTGAAGTTTTCAAGTTTTGGGTAAAGCTTTTATGGACTATGGAATAAGGAATGGCAAGAGCCTAAGCTTGGATATGCCCATGGCACCCCAAGATATTCAAGGATATCCAAAAGACTAAGCTTGGGGATGCCCCGGGAAGGCATCCCCTCTTTCGTCTTCGTTCATTGGTAACTTTACTTGGAGCTATATTTTTATTTGCCACATGATATGTGTTTTGCTTGGAGCGTCATGTATTATATTAGTATTTGACTTTTAGTTTACCACAATCATCCTTGCTGTACACACCTTTTGGGAGAAGCCTACTTGATTAGGATTTGCTAGAATACTCTATGTGCTTCACTTATATCTGTTCAGCTTGATAGTTTTTGCTCTAGTACTTCACATATATTTTTTAGAGCATGGTGGTGACTTAATTTTGAAGAAATTGCTAGTCTCTCATGATTCACTTATATCTTTTTGAGAGTCTTTTAGAACAGCATGGTATTTTCTATGGTTACAAAGTTGGTCCTAGAATGATGAGCATCCAAGTTGGGTATAATAAAAACTATCATAGAAAGGAATTGGATGCTATGATCAATTTGATGCTTGATAATTGTTTTGAGATATGGAGGTAGTGATATTAGAGTCATGCTAGTTGAGGTGATTATGAAAAGTACTTGTGTTGAGATTTGTGATTCCCGTAGCATGCATGTATGGTGAACCGCTTTATGATGAAGTTGGAGCACAATTTTATTTATTGATTGTCTTCCTTATGAGTGGCGGTCGGGATGAGCGATGGTCTTTTCCTACCAATCTATCCCCCTAGGAGCATGCGCGTAGTGCTTTTGTTTTTGATGACTTCTAGATTTTTTCAACAAGTACATGAGTTCTTTTGACTAATGTTGAGTCCATGGATTATACGCACCTCACGCTTCCACCATTGCTAGCCTATCTTGTGCCGCGCAACTTTCGCCGGTACCATACACCCACCATATACCTTCCTCAAAACAGCCACCATACCTACCTATTATGGCATTTCCATATCCTTTCCGAGATATATTGCCATGCAACTTTCCACCATTCCATTCATATGACACGCATTACTTTTGTCATATTGCTTTTTGCATGATCATGTAGTTGACATCGTATTTGTGCAAGGCCACCTTCATAATTTTCATACATGTCGCTCTTGATTCATTGCATATCCTGGTACACCGCCGGAGGCATTCATATAGAGTCATATCTTGTTATAGCTTTGAGTTGTAATTCTTGAGTTGTAAATCCATAAAAGTGTGCTGATCTTCATTATTAGAGCATTGTCCTAGTGAGGAAAGGATGATGAAGACTATGATTCCCCCACAAGTCGGGATGAGACTTCGGACTTTACAAAAAGAAAAAAAAGAGAAAGGCCAAAAAAGAGAGAAAGGCCAAAGAAAAAAAAAGAAAAAATAATAAAATTAGAGAAAAAGAGAGAAGGGACAATTCTACTATCTCTTTTTCCACACTTGTGCTTCAAAGTAGAACCATGATCTTCATGATAGAGAGTCTCATATGTTGTCACTTTCATATACTAGTGGGAATTTTTCACTACAGAACTTGGCTTGTATATTCCAATGACGGGCTTCCTCAAAATGCCCTAGGTCTTCGTGAGCAAGCGAGTTGGTTGCACACCCACTTAGTTTCTTTTGTTGAGCTTTCATATATTTATAGCTCTAGTGCATCCGTTGCATGGCAATCCCTACTCACTCACATTAATATCTATTAATGGGCATCTCCACAGCCCGTTGATACACCTAGTTGATGTGAGATTATATTCTCCTTTTTGTCTTCTCCACAATCACCATTCTATTCCACATATAGTGCTATGTCCATGGCTCACGCTCATGTATTGCGTGAAAGTTGAAAGAGTTTGAGATTATTAAAGTATGAAACCAATGCTTGGCTTGTCATCAGGGTTGTGCATGATTAAATACTTTGTGTGATGAAGATAGAGCAACAGCCAGACTATATGATTTTGTAGAGATAACTTTCTTTGGCCATGTTATTTTGAGAACACATGATTACTTTGATTAGTATGCTTTATTTTACACATTTATATCATTTTTGGGACTAACATACTAACCGGAGGCCCAGCCCGTATTGCTGTTTTTTTGCCTATTTCAGTATTTTGAAGAAAAGGAATATCAAACGGAGTCCAAACGGAATGAAACCTTCGGGAGCGTGATTTTTGGAATGAACGTGATCCAGAGGACTTGGAGTGCAAGTCAAGAAGCAGCCGAGGCGGCCACGAGAGGGTAGGGCGCCCCCCTATAGGGCGCGCCCCCTATCTTGTGGGCCCCTCGGGCGGCCACCAACGTACTTCTTCCTCCTATATAAGCCTACGTACCCCGAAAACATCCAGGGAGCCAACGAAACACAATTTCCACCGATGTAACCTTCTGTATCCGCAAGATCCCATCCTGGAGCCTTCGCCCGCGCTCTGCCAGAGGGACAATCGACCACGGAGGGATTCTACATCAATACCATAGCCCCTCCAATGAGTTGTGAGTAGTTTACCACAGACCTACGGGTCCATAGTTATTAGCTAGATGGCTTCTTCTCTCTTTTTGGATCTCAATACAATGTTCTCCCCCTCTCTTGTGGAGATCTATTCGATGTAAACTCTTTTTGCGGTGTTTTTGTCGAGATTCGATGAATTGTGGGTTTATGATCAAGTTTATCTATGAGAAATATTTGAATCTCCTCTGAATTCTTGTATGTATGATCGAGTTATCTTTGCAAGTCTCTTTGAATTATCAGTTTGGTTTGGCCTACTAGATTGATCTTTCTTGCCATGGGAGAAGTGCTTAGCTTTGGGTTCAATCTTGCGGTGTCCTTACCCAGTGACAGCAGGGGTTGCAAGGCACGTATTGTATTGTTGCCATCGAGGATAAAAAGATGGGGTTTATATCATATTGCATGAGTTTATCCCTCTACATCATGTCATCTTGCTTAAGGCGTTACTCTGTTCTTATGAACTTAATACTCTAGATGCAGGCAGTTGTCGGTCGATGTGTGGAGTAATAGTAGTAGATGCAGGCAGGAGTCGGTCTACTTGTTATGGACGTGATGCCTATATACATGATCATGCCTAGATAATCTCATAATTATTCGCTTTTCTATCAATTGCTCGACAGTAATTTGTTCATCCACCGTAATACTTATGCTATCTTGAGAGAAGCCACTAGTGAAACCTATGGCCCCCGGGTCTATCTCTTATCATATTTGCTTCCAATCTACTTTTATTTGCATCCTTACTTTTTGCATCTATATTGTAAAATACCAAAAGTATATTTATCTTATCATACTATCTCTATTAGATCTCACTTTCGCAAGAGGCCATGAAGGGATTGGCAACCCCTTTATTGTGTTTGTTGCGAGTTCTTTGTTTCTTTGTTTAGGTGCGCGGGACTTTTGAGGAGCCTCATACTGGATTGATACCTTGGTTTTCAAAAACTGAGGGAAATACTTACGCTACTATTGCTGCATCACCCTTTCCTCTTCAAGGAAAACCAACGCAAGCTCAAGACGTAGCATCCACCCTGCGAGGCTTGGCCCCTCGCGAGGGTCTTGAGTCTTGCGTTGATGAAGATGGGCCGAACCGGGCCACCACTCGAGCCACACCGCAGGCCGCAGACAGGCTAGTCTGGGGACCCCCATTCCCAGGACGCCGACGGACGCGATGCTCAGGAGTCCCCCCTTGACATATGAACGACTTGAATAGGGAAAAAGTTAGGCCTGGCATTCTGCGTCGGCAGGGCCCGGCCCCGCGCATACCTGAACCTCCGTTGGGTCGTCCGGATCACCAGGACAAGACCAAGGTGTGAGGGGCTATGTGGCAAGTTAGGCTCCTGAGACACGAAGCTCAGGAGTTCCCCTTGACGTACGAACCGACCATCATACCTTTCCTCGCCGAGCTCTCGCTCGGGAGGGACACGCGAAGACTAGGCTCGTGGGGCATGGTGACGTGGGATATGCCAGGCGTGACCTGAGCGTAGCCCCCGTGCCCAGCCCCCTCGCGCTACCCTCCCGAGGGAGAGCAGCGCGGTGAGGCTGGTCACTGAGCCCGGAAGCTCCCTAAGGTGAATGCAGCCGCGAGGCCACCCCCAGTTGTTTATCACCAGCGCTGAGCATAGCGCTTCCGCTCTTACATGGGGATGGCCGCTCCTCGACAGTGTCGATGGCCAGCGCAGAGCATGGTGCTTCCACTGGTGCGTGGGAGGGGGCTCCCTCTGAGGAGAGCCCCCAGGGCGTGTACAGCCCTGCCCTGACACATGGCTTGCATGACAGGGCCGGAGGAGGTGTATATGGGCACCTGTGAGCCAGCACGGGACTCACGAGGCCCTACCTCAAGGCGGGTTGCGCCTGAGCTTGATTGGGAACACTTGTGTTAGTCCTTCAAGATGGTTACGTAGCCTGCACCGAATGAGTCTCCTGAGGCTATTGGATGAGAAGGATAGACACCAACAATCCCAGAAGGTGACGTGAACGGGGCCGGCCCGCTAGACAGAGCTCATCCATTGGGTTTATCGACGCCGCAGGGACGGACCCGAGCACAGACGCCGTGCCCAGTATTCTCATGCGAAGATCCTGAAGAAAAACAACTGACGCGCGGTTCCCGTGGCCACGGGGGCACCAGGTCGCGCACCCTCACTTATCCACCCGCGATTAGCTCATGCGAGAACAAGGCACCAAGGGCCATGGGAGGTGACGTACACAGGGACTGGCCCGCGAGCCAGAGGTCAGCCTCTTGGGTTTAGCGACGCTGCAGGGACGGACCGGAGCAGAGACGCCGTGCCAGTCCTTAATGATGAGGCGGTCGCGGGAGGGCTCGCAAGGGCGCGAGACGTTCTTGGCGATGAAGTGTCGCTCATGCAGTTGATAATCTTAAGGTAACTTGTGTCGGAAGGTAAACAAGCTCTAATAGATGCATAAGGAATACATGCCTTAGGGATGAACCCATACGGCCTGGGGATGATGCAGCCCGAGGGGCGCCCCCAAACTGAACGAACTAGAGAGATGTCACCTAGTACCGTCGTTGAAGAGGTGTTGTGCTAGCGAAAGACGCGCGCTACTAGAGCCGTTCCTCACGAGCCACCATGGCATCCCTCGTGCAGCGCTGGAACACCACAGCCGCGCCTGGCAGGCCGAAAGGCATGCAGACGTAGCTGTGGGGTGGACCCTCGCATCGGCCGACACGAGACGGCCAGAAGAGCTGTCGAGATGCGGCCCTGTTGAGCCCTGGGATGTCGATGCAGATGTGGAACTCCTTACCGTCGCCAGGGCAGTGAGTTACGCCTCGCGGTAGGCGGTGGTCGCCTTGCAGACCCTTGCCTCTTGAATCTCCTTGATTGCCTTGCTGATGAACACCTGAACGCCTGGCGCCTCCAGCCTGATGCCTTGTCCTGGGAAGCGTGCTCTAAAGAGCGCCTCCACATGGTGCCCGAGCACCTCCCTCGTGACCCTGGCTAGGTCGGAGGCCCTCCTGAGTAGAGCCCTCGAGCCCAGCCTGAGAGGGGCGCCGGGCACGCCTCCCTATGCGATGGGTGAAGGTACCGCGTCCTGAGACGCGAGGCTCAGTGCGGCATCCTCGGGCGATGCTTCCTCACGGGATCCCTGACCCAGCTGCAGCTTCTTCATCTTGGGGGCGACCTAAGGAGGGAGGGCATCGCCCTCATCTTCAGGGTTCGTGAGTGCTCCGGCCTGGAAGGCGCGCTCGAGGGAGCACACCGCATCCTTCTCTTGACACGCGACCGTGATGATGCCACCGCTCCCTGGCATCTTGAGGATGTTGTAGCCGTGGTGCGTCGCTGCCATGAACTTGGCCAGCGCTGGGTACCCTAGGATGGCATTGTAGGGCAGGCCAATGTCGGCGACGTCGAAGTCGATGAGCTCAGTGTGGTAGTTGTTGCGTTCGCCAAAGGTGACAGGGAGGCGGACCTGCCTATAACAGCCTGGATTTTGGCCCTTTCTTTTTCCTTGGATTTATTTGGTTTTTGCTCTGTTTTTCTTTTTGGAGTGGTTCTATGGCCTTGCCACCTGGGAAATCATCCTCATTTCCTCCTCCCAAGTGGCTCATCATTCTCAAAACCTTGCCAAGATCATATCACTTCACCCCTTGACCAAACCCTAAAATCTTTTTTAGGGAAAAATCCTTTTTCATTAAAGGAATAACCCTATCTGCCCTAGGTTGTGAAGCAACCTATATTTCTGTCCACCCAAAAATCACCAAATAATTATCATAATTCCTTTGGGTCATATATAGCTCAAATATGCCCAAACATTGCCTTGGCCAGTTCAAAAATAATTCCCCAATATTCCTTTTTCTATTCTGCCCTGAATGGCACTTTGTGTAGGAAGTGTCATTTATATTTTTCCTAGTGGCTCCCAACCTTTTTGGGCATGATTATATTTCCAAATAATTGCCCCATGCACAAGTTCAAATTTATTTGCCTAGACAATCTTCCTCATGAAATTTTCAAAGTTTTTGTCAAACAGAAGGCTTTGTAAAGGAAGTACTAGTTAGGAGTATCTAAATGAGTCGAACTTTGCACGTTCTCATATTAAACCCCTTCACCCATTTTCAGCCCCATCCAATCATCTATGTGAGCACAGGAGTAAATCTTTGATTCTGGCCTTATTTTCAGGTTGTGAAGCAAGTGCATTTTATATTGCTTCAAAAATTCTGATAAATTACCAGATCATTCTTATACCTATAAAACATCTCTCCACCCAATTTGGCATCATTTCATTGATCCGTTTGATCACCAATATTATTCCAAGTTTCTGTCCAAAGGAGATGTTTGTGAAGCAAGTACCAGTTTGGCTTTAACATTGGTATGAGACTTTTTGAGCATCTTCATATGACCAAATAACCCAGCTTTGCCCAATCTTAGCCCAAGTTGACACTCCATGTGAGTGCACCTTCATGATCATGATTCTGGACCATTTTGGTCAGTTGTGAAGCAACTGTAGTAAATCTTGGCCCATTTCTCCTCAAACTCTCCAGGACCGTAGTCCTTCCTAGCCTAAACACCCCAGACATAACACTTGACACATAGCAGCCCCCTGTTGATCACATTGAGCTGATAAAGTTTACTGCAGTAAACTTCAGAGCTCACTAACCTTTTAACCACAGTCGTTCTCACCAAAATACCACCGCAGTTGAAACCCACCTTCGAAGGACTTACCACTACACAACATTGGCCAGCCATTTGGCTCTTCTTGATGCCAGTCTGCATGGTGACCACCGCTTTGGCATGCAATGGCCGCGTCCAGATTGGTTTCTTGCTTGGGCCCCTCCCCCTCTCGTTGGCTTCGCGTTCGTGAGGATGTCCAGTAGGTAGCCCGCGTCATCGCCGTTCCCCTGGACCCCTCTCCCCTCCGACAGCTTGCTCACCAACGCAAACCGCCGTGTGCCCACGGGCGTACAGTGGCATTTGGCTCGGTTTGTCGCTGTCATCTTCCTCCCTGCGTCCCTCGACCTCTTCAGCCCCGTGAGCTCTACCCTGTGCCACCCCGCGTCTTCACCGAGCTCATGCGCGAGCACACGCGTCCGCGGCGCCGTCCACGCGTCTACGGTGGTGCCAGCTCGGCCCCCTCGCCCCGCGGCTATTTAAGCCCTCCCCGAGCCTCTCCGGGCTCACCACCAGCCTCACGCCACTCCTTGGATCCCGCCCAGCCTCTCGCAGAAGCTCCAGAGCCCCTCCTCGCTGCTCTAGGCCGCAAGGCCGCCGCGGTGCTCTGGCTAAATTCGCCCGAGTCGAGCCCCTCCCCTCCTTCTACCACCACCAGAGACCCACCTAGTCCCCTGTGAACCTCACTGCCCTCTCAACCCGTTGCCGGAGCCTCTGTTGCCGTCGTCCCCAAGATCGGCCGCCGCTGCCCCTGTTTCTCTATTGCTGCAAGTCGCCGTCGCCCTGGACCTTTCCCCAGAGCTGCTGCGGTGCTGGATGGGCGCGGTGCTCCTCGCGGAGGCTGTCGGTGGCCTCGCCTCGGCCAATGGTGGCCGGAGCTGGCCGGACCACCACAGCCTCGCCCGCCTCTATCTTCTTTGGTGTCCACCCGTCGCCGTCCCTCCATCCCTCCTCGGTGCTCGTGCGGTGACCAGTGGGGCGTGACGTCCCGTTCTGATCCCGCCGGTGTCCGGAGCATCGCCGGAGGTGGCCGGTGGCGTCGGGACGGCGCTGGCCTCACTGCTGCCTCCTCTGCTCTGCGGGCGCCGTCGGGAGAAGGAGAGAGGAAGAAGAGAAGAGAGGAGAGAGAGAGAAGTGGATAAGGTGGGACCCACCTGTCAGCCACACAGGAGCCGACCCCATGTTGACCAGTCCACGCTGACGTGGTTAAGTGGAAACATATTCCGCGGAATATGTTTTCACTGACCGAAAGCGTGTTTCTGGTTTGCGCCTCTGCCTTATCCACTCAGGGACCCGTCTGTGAATATAACTTTTACAGAAAAGTCCCTAAACTTCAATCATCCACAACTTTTCAATCGTAACTTCAAATGAGGTGAATCCAAAGCCCACTTCTTCGTTTCATTGAGCCCTTTCTGTTGGTGTCACTTTCATTATGTTTTGGCATACTGAAAATGACCATTATGCCCTTGCCCTTAATTTGCCCCTCCGAGAGAGAACGATTTCCGGCGATTCATTTTCGCAAGCTTCTTGCACTTTCTCCCGGTGATTTCTTCCACCCCAGGCAAGCCGCACCCTCCATTTGCATCACTGTAATGCAGTGACATGGTTTAATTCATTTTGAACTTGTTTAAAATATTGCTTTAGCAACATGACTCTGTGCATGGCATTTTCTCGGAGTATTATTTTGATATTGTTGTTGCCATGCTGTTGTTTGGATTACTAGGAGTTATGTGTGTAGTTGATGAGTATCCTATTGCCATTGGAGTATTAGTGGCTGATATTATGATTGTTTCATGATGATATCTGTTAGTATGTTTTGGAGTATTACTTTGGATATCATGCTACCTTTGGATTATTAGTGGTTAGTATGATTATTTTCATGATGCCAGTTGATGTTCTGTTGCTTGGAGTATTATTTTCGGAGATGATGGTTACATGTGGATCTTAGATGGATAGCTGTATTCTTGTTATTGGAGTAGTAGGATTATTGTTTCGGATTCATCATGATAGTAGTGTTATGCTATCCTCGGAGTATTTTGAGATGATGGTATTATGCTTGGATTATTTGTTGGATATTGCTATGACTTGGATTATAGTTTGATGGTTGACATTGGAGTATCAGTTATCATGGTTATATTTTTGGGGATAAATTCCGTCAGTAAGTTGGTCAGGTGCCGCCGAATCAAACTTTTTCAGTGCAACCACATTTGCCGGTATGGGACGGCCCTAATGCGGTCTATTGTCGTGCCTCTCGCCGGTGCATCTAACGAGGGAAGGTTCTGGGCGCACGCTACCCTGATCAGGTAGGTGGACATAAGCCTTGTGTGCCCGTTGTTTGAGTTTTTGGATCCGTGTCCCCGTGTGGGATGGGCCACGACAGTGGTCGATGTGTCTTGAGGTAGACACAGGGCCACCCATGACTTAGCCTAGTGGGGAGTGAGTCGGAGTGGCCGGGAGAGTGTCATGGAAGTAGATCGGTTTTGTCGGAACGCCGTTGGTCCACCCGAATGGGAATGCTAGGTCATGGGTTCTGTGGTGTGGGTATAGTGCGCTACCTCTATAGAGTGTGTGTTTAATCTATCGATAGTCGTGTCCTCGGTCATGGGCATGGGTTCGTACTAGGGTACACCGTTCGATCAACACTCACATGACGGAATGACTTATAGGTGATGGATATGTGGATATTTGGAGCAGTACAGATTGGCCAAGTATTGGTCGGGTTGTGATCGCCGTACGGATCACGGGCCATTTATTGGTTGGGTTGTGATCGCTGTAAGGATCATTGGCCATTTATTGGTCGGGTTGTGATCGCTGTAAGGATCACGGGCCATTCATGGTCGGGTTGTGATCACCGTAAGGATCACGGGCCATTCATTGGTCGGGTTGTGATCGTCGTAAGGATCACGGGCCATTCATTGGTCGGGTTGTGATCGCCCTAAGGATCACGGTTACAATTTGGTTTTGATCACGAGGTGATCGAGATGGTATATTGCTTGTCTAGTTAGCCAAGAGAGATATGGTTATGGAGATCGGAGATGGTGATTTATCAGTATTGTAGTAGTTTCATATCATGCTTAGGAGTTGCTGTTGTATCATGGTAGTTGTTGATTTAATTAACCTGCTTAATGTTATGTTGTTGTCTTCCCTTGATGTTCTTGGTTGTTGTGAGCTTGCAAGTACATTCAATGTACTGACCTAGCGTGTCATGCCAGATTGCAGGTGATGCCGTGATTGCTTGATTGCTTTTCGTGGTTTCCGTTCGTGCGAGCTAGATCGTGTCCCAGCCAGAGTCCCTGCGGAGTGGAGTTCACCACCTTCGTTGTTGTTCCGCTGCTAGAAGACTTCCGCTGCTACGAGTTGTTCTGCTGCTAGCCAGGAGCAAGTGTAGTATCGCAGGCGTAGTGTCGCCGTGCTGATGTGAGCCTTTGTAACATCAGACCTTTGTATTTATTCTTGTAATAAGAGCTGATTTGTTCTATGTCAAGCAGTGCTGTATTCCAGAGACTTCTCCTCGATCTCTTGGCTGAAATACGGGGCGTTCAGGTTTCTCTGACCCGGGGTGCCACACTGCACTATCGGGTGTGTGGAGCCGTTGGTTACTCCTGAAAATGGCTTGGTAGGTTGGAGCTGGTAGTACGGTACTTGGAGTCTGTGAATGTTTGAACAGATAGGACATTGAGCCCCACCCCACCGTCGATGAGAGTGTTGCTGACGACCACGGTGCTAATGACGGGAGAGCAGAGCATGGGGAGCGCGCCGGCAGTCGCCGCACACTTGAGTTGGTCTGAGGAGCTGAAGGTGATGGTGCACTTGGACCACCTGAGAGGGCAAGTTGCTTCGGGCTTGGGGAGCGCTGCGTTCACCTCACGCGCGAACTGCTTGAAGATGCATGAGAAGCTGGGGCATGTGAGCCACCTAGGATGTAGGCGATGGCTCGAGGCTCCTGGAAGCCCCAGCCCCCTCGTCCTGGTGATGCTCTTCGTTCCTTCTTGGCAGTGGAGGCAGTGGATTCACACCTGCATTACCCTGAGGGTGCTCCTCATGAGGCTATTCCCTCCAAGCGCCCTTGCAAGGTTGGCCCTGCCAATGGTCCTCCCGAAGATGGTCGCACCACTCCTGGAGATGGTCGCGTCCATCCTAGCGTCCTCCACCTCAGCCACCTCCATGGCCATAGCCTCGATCGTTGCGCTTGGGGCATCGACCGAGGCGCCCATCACGCAGGGCCCTGAGCTCATGGTAGTCATTGGTGTTGTGGCTGTGGATGTTGTGGAAGACGCAAGACGGTTGGTTGCTCTTGGACGACTCAGGGTGGTTGCAGCCGCGCTTCATCCCTGGCTCGGCCGCGAGCACGGCCGGCCCCTTGCGCTTCACGTCCTTGGCCTTGGCCATCTTGTCTTCTAGGTCAGCATCGAGGAGCTTGAGAAGGGAGAGGCGCCACTCCTCAGCCCTTGCACACTTGTTCTCCATGTTGAACATCTCCAGGGCTGTGCAGAGGTCCTCATGGATGGCGAGATCCTCCTTCATCTTGACATCACGGACGCCATCAGTGAATGCTGAGATGATGGCCTCGTCCGACACCTGGGGGATCTTGAGGCGAACATTGTTGAAGCGCAGATGTACTTCTGCAGGGTCTCTCCTAGCTGCTGCTTGATGCGACGCAGGTCACCCGCGGCCAGAGGACGGTCGCGAGTTCCCTGGAAGTTGGCGATGAAGCGGCCGTGCATCTCCTCCCAGGAAGAGACCAATCCCTCGGGAAGGTTCAGGAGCCAAGAATGCACGCCATCCTTGAGGGCCATGGGGAACCAGTTTGCCATGATCTTCTTGTCACCGCTGGCCGCCTCGGTGCTCAACTCGTAGAACTGCAGGAACTCGGTGGGGTTGGCCGTGCCGTCGTAGCGTGGGGGCAGGTCAGGCTTGAACTTGCTCGGCCAGACGATGTTGCGGAGCTCCAAGGTGAACGCGCGGCATCCCGCTGTGGCCACTTGGGCCCGCCGAGGAAGTAGAACTTGGTCCTGGTGCACGCGCGCCGCGACCTCCTGTGGCGGCACGCGGGCCTGACACGGGGGTGCAGGAAGTACATGCGCTTCTCCTTGAGGCCATTGCACTACCTGGCAACTCACTTCTTCCCGCGCAGGCGCATGGCGTGGTGGGTCGCGCCGCAGCGCCACACACCTTGGGTCGGTGATGACGCCCTACGCCGGAGGTGGTGGAGGAGCCCCGTGAGCCACGTCGCCCGCGGCAAGTGGCCGCTGAGGCAGTAAGCAGGCCGGCGTGGCAGAGCCCTCGGTCGCGCTGACGAGCTCAGCAATTCGCTCGAGCCACTCCACGTAGAAGTCGTCGATCGGGTGGTAGCGAAGGAGCTCCCGCGCCATGAGCAGAGCGACCTGCGCGTTTGCCGGGCCATGACAAGCGTGGGAGGACAAAGCTGCTGGAGTTAGTGAGGGAGTGGCGGTGCGCTGGTCGCGGCACACCGAAGGGTGCAGCAAAGAAGCTTGCTGCTCGTGGCCGGTAGGGCCCGTGGTGGCGTTGGCCAACAGAGGTGGAGCACGACGAGCGCAACCATCGCCCGTCAGAGCCGTTTGAGCAACGCGAGCGGCGACTGCGTCCCGGTGTTCGGCGCGAGCTCGGCATGTGTCGGCCATGGAGTTGTCGGAGTGATTGTGGATCGATCGACGGAAGAGAAGATCCAACGCACCCCTACCTGGCGCGCCAAATGTCGGATTACGGGTTCCATAAACCCTTGAAAGGTTCGAACTCTGGGGTGCGTGCGGACATCTCAACCTACCCAGCATGCCTACTCGTGATTCTCCTAAGTCTAGCGCGACGAGATTGAAGAGACAAGGAGACACAACAGTTTATCCTGGTTCGGGCCACCTTGCGGTACCCTACTCCAGCGTTTTGGTGGATTGCCTCGAAGGGCTGAGGATGAACTAGTATAGTGGATGAACTAGCCTCAGGAGTGAGGTGTTCTTGATCTCAAGAGAGCTGGTGAGGTGGTCCGGTGAGAATGGATCCCATCCTCCTCTATGGTGGTGGCTAAGTCCTATTTATAGTGGCCTTGGTCCTCTTCCCAAATGTAGGTGGGAAGGGATCCCACAATGGTAGGATTTGAAAGGGGACAAGTAGTACAGCTTATCCTGACAAAAGTAGTCTTCGCCTGCGAAAAGCCCCTGGTCGTGAAGCTGAGGTGGGACATGTGATGACCTCCGTCATGCCGTCCTGGCGGTCTTGGTCTTTTCGCACCAGAATGAAAACCTTTGGCTGACTCCTTGGGACTCCGCGCCAACGGCTTGCCTCCCTTGCTCCAAAGAAGAAACTGGCACTCTGCACCTGCTGGCGCCTGCCTGGCCTTGGTCATCACGGCTCACGTCAGCTGAGCCTCGTGAGGTACACCTTGCATAGAACTCTCGCCCCTCGAGAGCCAGCCTGAGGAGGTCGATCCCCTCGGGGGTCTTGGCGTCATCCGCCTCGCGAGGGTCTTGAGCTATTAATGTCGAAGCTGGGTCGTACCAAGCCGTTGATGGAGCCACATGGTGGGCCGCAGGCAGGCAAGTCTGGATACCCCCATATCTGGAACACCGATAGCTGTGGGGTGAACCCTCGCATCGCCCGACACGAGACATCTAGAAGAGCTGCCGAGATGCGGCCCTGTTGAGCCCTGGGATGTTGATGCAGACGCGGAACTCCTTACCCTCACCAGGGCAGTAAGCTACGCCTCGCGGTAGGCGGCGATCGCCTTGCAAAACCCTTGCCTCTTGAATCTCCTTGATTGCCTTGATGACGAACTCCTGAACGCCTGGTGCCTTCCACCCGACGCCTTCTTCCGGGAAGCATGCACTGAAGCGCGCCTCCACATGGTGCCCGAGCGCCTCCCTCGTGACTCTGGCTAGGTCTGAGGCTCTCCCAAGGAGAGGCCCCGAGCCCAGCCTAAGAGGGGCGCTGGGCGCGCCTTCCTATGCGATAGGTGAAGGCGCCTCGTCCCAGGACGCGAGGCTCAGAGCAGCATCCCTCGTCGATGCTTTCTCGCGAGATCCCTGACCTAGCTGCAGCTTCTTCGTCTTGGGGGCAACCTCAGGAGGGAGGGCACCGCCTTCATCTTCAGGGTTCTTGACTGCTGCAGCCTGGTAGGCGCGCTCTAGGGAGCACACCACTTCCTTTTTCCTGGCATGCGACCATGATGACGCTGCCACTTGCTAGCATCTTGAGGACATTGTAGCCGTGGTGCGTCGCTGCCATGAACTTGGCTAGTGCTGGGTACCCTAGGATGGCGTTGTACAGTAGGCGAATGTCGGTGACATCAAAGTTGATGAGCTTGGTGTGGTAGTTGTTGCATTCGCCGAAGGTGACAGGGAGGCGGACTTGCCCTATCGGGTGTGTGGAACCATCGGTCACCCCTGAGAATGGCTTTGTTGGCTGAAGCTGGTAGTACAACACTTGGAGCCTGTCAAACATCTGAACAGACAGGACATTGAGCCCCGCTCCACCATTGATGAGAGTCTTGGTGACGACCATGTTGCTGATGGCGGGTGAGCAGATCATGGGGAGCGCGCTGGCAGTGGCCGCGCACTTGAGCTGGTCTGAGGAGCTGAAGGTGATGGCACATTTGGACCACTTGAGTGGGTGAGTTGCTTCGGGCTTGGGGTGCACCACGTTCACCTCGCGCGCGAACTGCTTGAAGATGCGGTGGGAAGCCAAGGCCTGCGAGCCTCCCAGGATGCAGGCAATGGCCCGAGGCTCCTGGAAGCCCCCAACCCCCTCGTCATGGTGATGATCTTCGTTCCTTGGCGGTGCTGCAGGAAGTGGAGGAAGACCAGCATTGCCCTGAGGGCTATCCTCACGAGGCTGCTCCCTCCAGGCACCCTCGCGAGGCTGGCCCTGCCAACGGTCCTCCCGAGGATGGTCGTCTCCGTCCCAGCGCCATCCACCTCGGCCACCTCCACGGCCGTAGCCTCAATCGTTGTGCTCGGGGCATCGATTGAGGCGCCCGTCATGGAGGGCCCTAAGCTCCTAGAAGTCGTTGGTGTTGTGGCTGTGGACGTTGTGGAAGACGCAGAAGGATCGGTTGCTCTTGGACGACTCGGGGTGGTCGCAGCTGTGTTTCAACTCTGGCTTGGCCGCGAGCACGGCCGGCCCTTTGTGCTTTACGTCCTTGGCCTTGGCCTTCTTGTCTTCGGGGTCAATATCGGGGAGCTCAAGGAGGGAGAGGCGCCCCTCCTTAGCCCTTGCACACTTGTTCGCCATATTGAACATCTCCAAGGCTGTGCAGAGGTCCTCATGGATGGCGAGCTCTTCCTTCAGCTTGACATCACGGAAGCCATCAGTGAACGCTGAAATGATGGCCTCGTCCGACACCTTGGGGAACTTGAGGCGAACGTTGTTGAAGCGCTGGATATACTTCTGCAGGGTCTCTCCTGGCTGCTGCTTGATGCACCGCAGGTCGCCCGCAGCCAGTGGACGGTCACGAGTGCCCTGGAAGTTGGCGATGAAGCGGCCGCGCATCTCCTCCCAGGAAGAGACCGACCCCACAGGGAGGTTCAGGAGCCAAGAACGTGCGCCATCCTTGAGGGCCATCGGGAACTAGTTCGCCATGATCTTGTCGTCGCTGCTGGCAGCCTTGATGCTCAGCTCATAGAGCTGCAGGAACTCGACGGGGTCGGCGGTGCCGTCGTAGTGTGGAGGCAGGTCAGGTTTGAACTTGCTCGGCCAGATGACGCTGCGAAGCTCTGAGGTGAACGCGTGACATCCTGCTTTGGCCACAGGGGCCCGTCGAGGAGGTGGAACTTTGTCCTGGTGCACACGTGCCGCCACCTCCTGTCGCGGCACGTGGGCTTGACGCGGGGGTGCAAGAAGCACACGTGCTTCCTCTTGAGTCCACTACACCACCTGGCAGCTCACCTCTTCCCGTGTAGGCGCCTGGCGTGGAGGGTCACGCCATGGTGCCACACGCCTTGGCTCGATGATGACACCCTGGTCCGAAGGTGGTGGAGGAGCCCCGTGAGCCATGTCTCCCGCGGCATGCGGCTGCTGAGGCGGTGAGCGGGCTGGTGCAGTGGAGCCCCCAGCCGCGCTGACGAGCTCAGCGATCCGCTCGAGCCATTCCTTGTAGAATTCATCGATTGGGCGGTAGCGAAGGAGCTCTTGAACGATGAGCAGACCGGCGTGCGCATTCACTGGGCCATGACGCGTGTGGGAGGATGAAGCTGTCGGGGTCAGTGTCGGAGTGGCAGTGCACCCGTCGCGGCGCACCGAAGGGTGTAGCGAAGAAGCTTGCTGCTCGTGGCCGGCAGGGCCCATGGCGGCGTTGGCCACCGGAGATGGTGCACGACGAGCACAACCATCGCCCGCCAGAGCCATCTGAGCAACGCGAGCAGCGACTGCGGCCCGGCGCTCGGTGCGAGCCCGGCATGCATCAGCCATGGAGGTGTCGGAGTGACGGTGGATCAATCACGGGAGAGGAGATCCGATGTACCCCTACCTAGTGCGCCAAATGTCGGATTACGGGTTCTGCAAACCCTTGAAAGGTTCGAACTCTAGGGTGCGTGCGGAGATCTCAACCTACCCAACCTGCCTACTCGCAATTCTCCTAAGCCTAGCGCGACGGGCTCAGAGAAACAAAGGGACACATCAGTTTATCCTGGTTCGGGCCACCTTGCGGTGTAATACCCTACTCCAACATTTTGGTGGATTGCCTCGAGGGGCTGAGGATGAACTAATACAGTGGATGAACTGGCCTCAGGAGGTGAGGTGTTCTTGAGCTTGTGAGAGCTGGTGAGGTGGTCCGGTCAGAATGGATCCGATCTCCCTCTATGGTGGTGGCTAAGTCCTATTTATAGTGGCCTCGGTCCTCTTCCCAAATGTTGGCGGGAAGGGATCCCAAAATGGCCGTATTTTAAAGGGGACAATAGTACAACTTATCTTGACTAAAGTGGTCTTCGCCTGCAAAAAACCCCTAGTCGTGAAGTTGCGGTGGGCTCGGTAATGACCTTCGTCCTGCTGTCCTGGTGGTCTTGGTCTTGTTGCACCAGAATGGAAACCTTTGGCTGATTCCTCGTAACTCCGCCCCTGCGGCTTGCCTCCCTTGCACCGAAGAGGAAACTGGCACTCTGCGCCCGCTGGCGCCCGACTGCCCTTGGTCTTCATGGCTCACATCAGCTGAGCCTCGTGAGGTGCACCTTGCATAGAACTCTCCGCCCCTCGGGAGCCAGCCTGAGGAGGCCTATCTCCTCAGGGGTCTTGGTGTCGTCTGCCTCGTGAGGCTTGGCCCCTCGTGAGAGTCTTGCGTTTTTGATGCTGAAGCTGGGCCGTACCAGGCCGTTGATGGGGCCACGCGGTGGGCTGCAGGCAGGCAAGTCTGGATACCCCCATATCCAGAATGCCGACACTTAGCAACCGAACATGTATCAAATACCCAGGGGTTACTAAGAGCACTAGTAAGGTACACATCAATAACATGTATATCAAATATATCTTTGTTCACTTTGCCATCCTTCTTATCCGCCAAATATTTGGGGTAGTTCCGCTTCCAGTGACCATTTCCTTTGAAGTTGAAGCACTCAATTTTAGGCTTAGGTCCATCTTTGGGCTTCTTCACGGGAGTGACAACTTGCTTGCCATTCTTCTTGAAGTTCCCTTTATTTCCCTTGCCCTTTTTCTTGAAACTAGTGGTCTTGTTAACCATCAACACTTGATGCTCTTTCTTGATCAACCTTCGCCGATTTCAGTATCGCGAAAAGCCCGGGAATAGTCTTCTCCATCCCTTGCATATCATAGTTCATCATGAAGCCTTTATATCTTGGTGGCAGTGATGGAAGAACTCTGTCAATGACACAATCATTTGGAAGATTAACTCCCAGCTGAGTCAAGTAATTATGATATCCAGACATTCTGAGTATGTGTTCACTGACAGAACTATTCTCCTCCATCCTGCAACTATAGAACTTATTGGAGACTTCATATCTCTCAACTCGGGCATTTGCTTGAAATATTAACTTCAACTCATGGAACATCTCATATGGTCCATGACGTTCAAAACATCTTTGAAGTCCCAATTATAAGACATAAAGCATGGCGCACTAAACTATCAAGTATTCATCATATCGAGCTTGTCAAACATTCATAACGTCTGCATTTGCTCCTGCAATAGGTCTGTCACCTGGCGGTGCATCAAGGGCATAATTCTTGTGTGCAACAATGAGGATAATCCTCAGATCACGGACCTAGTCTGCATCATTGCTACTATCATCTTTCAACTTAGTTTTCTCTAGGAACATATTAAAATTCAAGGGAACGGTAGCACAGACCATTGATCTACAACTTAGATGTGCAAAAACTATCAGGACTAAGTTCGTGATAAATTAAGTTCAATTAATCATATTATCTAAGAACTCCCACTTAGATAGACATCCCTCAAGTCATCTAAATGATACGTGATCCAAATCCACTAAACCATGTCCGATCATGATGTGAGATGGAGTAGTCATCAATGGTGAACATCTCTATGTTGATCATATCTACTATATGATTCATGTTTGACCTTTCGGTCTCGAGTGTTCCGAGGCCATGTCTGTACATGCTAGGCTCGTCAAGTTTAACCCGAGTGTTCCACATGTGCAAAACTGGCTTGCACCCATTGTGTGTGGACGTAGAGCCTATCACACCTGATCATCACGTAGTGTCTTAGCACGAAGAACTATCGCAACGGTGCATACTCGGGGAGAACACTTATGTCTTGAAATTTAGTTAAGGGATCATCTTATAATGCTACCGCCGTATTAAGCAAAATAAGATGCATAAAGATAAACATCATATGCAAGCAAAATATGTGACATGATATGGCCATCATCATCTTGTGCTTTTGATCTCCATCTCCAAAGCAACGTCATGATCTCCATGATCACCGGCTCGACACCTTGATCTCCATCGTAGCGTCATGGTCGTCTCGCCAACTATTGCTTCTACAACTATCGCTACCGCTTAGTGATAAAGTAAAGCTATTACATGGCGATTGCATTTCATACAATAAAGCAACAACCATAAGGCTCCTGCCAGTTGTCGATAACTTTTACAAAACATGATCATCTCATACAACAACGTATATCACATCATGTCTTGACCATATCACATCACAACATGCCCTGCAAAAATAAGTTAGACGTCCTCTACTTTGTTGTTGCAAGTTTTACGTGGCTGCTACGGGCTTCTAGCAAGAACCGTTCTAACCTACAGCACAAAACCACAACGGTGATTTATCAAGTTTGTTGTTTTAACCTTCAACAAGGACCGACTGCAGTCAAATTTGGTTCAACTAAAGTTGGAGAAACAGACACCAGCCAATCACCTTTACGCAAAACTAGTTGCATGTCTGTCGGTGGAACTGGTCTCATGAATGTGGTCATGTAAGGTTGGTCTGGGCTGCTTCATCCAACAATACCGCCGAATCAAAATAAGACATTGGTGGTAAGCAGTATGACGATGACCGCCCACAACTCTTTGTGTTCTACTTGTGCATACCATCTACGCATATACCTGGCTCGGATGCCACTGTAGGGGAACGTAGCATGCAATTTCAAAAAAAATCCTACGCTCATGCAAGATCTATCTAGGAGATGCATAACAATGAGAGGGGGAGAGTGTGTCCACGTACCCTCGTAGACCGAAAGCGGAAGCGTTTGTTAACGCGGTTGATGTAGTCAAACTTCTTCCCGTTCTGACCGATCAAGTACCGAACGTACGGCACCTCCGAGTTCTACAAACGTTCAGCTCGATGACGTCCCTCGGACTCTTGATCCAGCAAAGTGTCGAGGGAGAGTTGCGTCACCACAATGGCGTGGTGACGGTGATGGTGAAGTGATCCACGCAGGGCTTCGCCTAAGCACTACGCGAATATGACCGGAGACGTAAACTATGGAGGGGGTGCCGCACACAGCTAGGAATCAGTATTGTGTATTCTAGGCGCCTCCCCCTTCATATATATAGGTGGGAGGGAGAGGGGGCAGCCAAGGGGGCGCCCGAGTAGGAGGAATCCTAGTTGGGGTCCTAATCCTATTCGCCCCCCTTACCATAATTCCCGAAGGGGGGAGGAAGGAGGAGGGGGAGAGAAGGAAGGGGGAGGCCGAACCCCTCCCCTTCCCTTCTCTCTTCTCCTCTTTACTTCCCCATCTATTTCGGCCTACATGGGGCGCACCAGCCCCTTAGGGGCTGGTCTGTCCCACTCTTGGCCCATTAGGCCCATGTAGTTGCCTAGGGGATGCCCGGAACCCCTTCTAGTGACCCGATACGTACCCGGTACCCCCGGAACACTTCCTGCGTCCGAATACTATCGTCCTATATATCAATCTTTACCTCTCGACCATTTAGGGACTCCTCGTCATGACCATGATCTCAACCGGGACTCCAAACAATGTTCGGTCACCAAATCACATAACTCATATAATACAAATGTCATCAAATGTTAAGCGTGCGAACCCTAAGGGTTCGAGAACTATGTAGACATGACCGAGACACCTCTCCGGTCAATAACCAATAGCGGAACCTGGATGCTCATATTAGATCCCACATATTCTATGAATATCTTTATCGGTCGAACCGTTATGACAACATATGTTATTCCCTTTGTCATCGGTATGTTACTTGCCCGAGATTCGATCGTCGATATCTTCATACCTAGTTCAATCTCATTACCGGCAAGTCTCTTTACTCATTACATAATGCATCATCTCGCAACTAACTCATTAGTCACATTGCTTGGCTTGATATGATGTGCATTATTGAGAGGGCCCGGAGATATCTCTCTAATACTCGGAGTGACAAATCCTAATCTCGATCTATGCCAACCCAACAAACACCTTCGGAGATACCTATAGAGCATCTTTATAATCACCAATTATGTTGTGATGTTTGATAGCACATAAGGCATTCCTCCGGTATCTGAGAGTTGCATAATCTCATAGTTGGGGGAATATGTATTTGACATGAAGAAAGCAGTACCAATAAAACTGAACGATCATTATGCTAAGCTAACGAATGGATCTTGTTCATCACATCATTCTCCTAATGATGTGATCCCGTTCATTAAATGACAACACATGTCTATGGTTAGGAAACTTAACCATCTTTGATTAATGAGCTAGTCAAGTAGAGGCATACTAGGGACATGGTGTTTTTGTCTATGTATCCACACATGTATCAATTTCCGGTTAATACAATTCTAGCATGAATAATACACATTTACCATGAAATAAGGAAATATAAAATAACAACTTTATTATTTCCTCTAGGGCATATTTCCTTCAGATGCCTATGATGATACTACTTCTTTGCTTGATAATACTGTGCCACTAGGTGAATTCCTTGATGAACAACTTGCTAGGGTTAGAGAGAGTGAAATTACTGAAACTGATTATATCATTGAATCTGATGATGAAGATTCTCCCCCTAGATATGAATTTCCTATTGTACCTGAGGGTTATATTATGGGCAAGGAAACTGCTAGAGACTTTTTTGCTTGCAATGATAGATATGATCTTAAGAAACTATTAGCTAAGCAGAAAGAAAAGTCTTTGAATGCTAGAATGCAATATGATCCTAAGTTTGCTACTTCACCTATTTGTGTTATTGATAAGGATTATGAATTCTCTGCTGATCCTGAGTTAATTACTTTGGTTGAATCTGATCCTTTCCATGGTTATGAATCTGAAACTGTTGTTGTACATCTTACTAAACTGAATGATATAGCCACCATATTTACTCATGAGGAAAAAATTCGCTATTACTACATTCTTAAATTGTTTCCTTTCTCATTAAAGGGTTATGCTAAGATATGGTTTAATTCTCTTGCTCCTGGATGTGTGCGTTGTCCCCAGGATATGATTTACTACTTCTCTGCAAAATATTTTCCGTCTCATAAGAAACAAGCTGCCTTGCGGGAAATATTTAACTTTGTGCAAATTGAAGAAGAGAATCTCCCACAAGCTTGGGGAGGCTTCCCCAATTACTTAATGCTTTGCCTGATCATCCTCTCAAGAAAAATGAAATACTTGATATCTTTTGTAATGCACTAACCGATGCTTCTAGAGACCACCTGGATAGTTGTGCTGGCTGTGTTTTCAGGGAAAGAACTGTTGAGCGAGCTAAATTGCTATTGAATAATATATTGAGTAATGATAATGATTGGACACTTCCTGAACCAACTCCGAAGAAAAGGGGTGTTCTATTTCTCAGTCCTGAAGATATGCAAGAGGCAAAGAAATCTATGAAAGAAAAAGGTATTAAAGCTGAAGATGTTAAGAATTTACTTCCTATTGAAGAAATACATGGTGTTGATAACCTGACACAAGTAGTAAAGGTAAATTATCTCTATAGATTTGATGACGGTGATATTCCTCATAATAAGTCTGCTAGTCAATGCTTGGATGAGTTTGATAATTTCATTGTTAACCAAGAAAACTTCAATGCTTATGTTGGTAGACAATTGAAATGTAATGCCTATATGGTTGAACACTTGAATGATTATATGTCAAGAGTTAAAGGTGATCTTAAGCTTATTAGTAAACATGCTTCCATGGTTACGATTCAAGTAGAACAAGTACTTAAGGCACTGGATGATTTGCTCAATGAGTTTAATAATAAGAACAATGATAATGCTGTTAGGGTTATGACTAGAGATGGTAAAATGACCTAGGAACCTTTGTATCCACAGGGCCATCCTAAGAGAGCTGAGCAAGACTCTCAAAGAGTTAATTCTGATGCACCTAGTCCCACTAATAAATAGGAAAAAGAATACTGATAGGACTTTGCATGCCTCTAGTGAACCTGTTATTGACACACTTGAGAATCCCAATGACATTTCTATTTCTGATGTTGAGACACAATCTGGTGATGAACATGAACCTAGTGATAATGTTAATGATGATGTCCATGTTGATGTTCAACCTAGTAATGATAATGATGTAGAGATTGAACCTCCTGTTGATCTGGATAACCCACAATCCAAGAATCGATGTTATGATAAGAGGGACTTCGTTGCTAAGAAGCACGATAAAGAAAGAGAACCATGGGTTCAGAAACCCATGCCTTCCCCCCCTAAGCCATCCAAGAAAAAGGTTGATGAGGATTTTGAGCGCTTTGCTGAAATGATTAGACCTATCTTTTTGCGTATGCATTTGACTGATATGCTTAAATGCCTCTTGATACGTCCATTTTGCATCATGCTTTTATATCGATATTTATTGCATTATGGGCTGTTATTGCACGTTATGTCAGAATACTTATGCCTATTCTCTCTTATTTTACAAGGTTTATATGAAGAGGGAGAATGCCGACAGCTGGGATTCTGGGCTGGAAAAGGAGCAAATATTAGAGACCTATTATGCACAACTCCAAAAGTCCTGAAACTCCACTGAAGTCATTTTTGGATTTAATAAAAAATATTGAGTGGAAGAAATACCAGAGGGGGCCACCCACTGTCCACGAGGGTGGGGGGCGTGCCCTACCCACTGGGCGCGCCCCTTGCCTCGTGGGCCCCCTGGCAGCCCTCCGGTGACAATCTTCTGCTATATGAAGTCTTTTACCCTGGAAAAAATCATAAGCAAGCTTTCGGGACGAAACACCGCCGCCACGAGGCGGAACCTTGGCGGAACCAATCTAGGGCTCCAGCGGAGCTGTTCTGCCGGGGAAACATCCCTCTAGGAGGGGGAAATCATCACCATCGATCCTCTCATTGGGAGGGGGTCAATCTCCATCAACATCTTCACCAGCACCATCTCCTCTCAAACCCTAGTTCATCTCTTGTATCCAATCTTTGTACCAAAACCTCAGATTGGTACCTGTGGGTCACTAGTAGTGTTGATTACTCCTTGTGGTTGATGCTAGTTGGTTTATTCGGTGGAAGATCATATGTTCAGATCCTTTATGCATATTAATACCCCTCTGATTGTGAACATGAATATGATTTGTGAGTAGTTACGTTTGTTCTTGAGGACATGGGAGAAGTCTTGCTATAAGTAGTCATGTGAATTTGGTATTCGTTCGATATTTTGATGAGATGTATGTTGTCTCTCCTCTAGTGGTGTTATGTGAACGTTGACTACATGACACTTCACCATTGTTTGGGCCTAGAAGAAGGCATTTGGAAGTAATAAGTAGATGATGGGTTGCTAGAGTGATAGAAGCTTAAACCCTATTTTATGCGTTGCTTCGTAAGGGGCTGATTTGGATCCATATGTTTCATGCTATGGTTAGGTTTACCTTGATACTTCTTCTCTAGTTGCGGATGCTTGCAATAGGGGTTAATCATAAGTGGGATGCTTGTCCAAGAAAGGGCAGTACGCAAGCACCGGTCCACCCACATATCAAATTATCAAAGTAATGAACACGAATCATATGAGCGTGATGAAAACTAGCTTGACGATAATTCCCATGTGTCCTCGGGAGCGCTTTTCTCTATATAAGAACTTGTCCAGGCTTGTCCTTTGCTACAAAAAGGATTGAGCCATCTTGCTGCACCTTATTTATTTTCATTCCTTGTTACCCGTTACAAATTACCTTATCACAAAACTATCTGTTACCGATAATTTCAGTGCTTGCGGAGAATACCTTACTGAAAACCGCTTGTCATTTCCTTCTGCTCCTCGTTGGGTTCGACACTCTTACTTATCGAAAGGACTATGATAGATCCCCTACACTTGTGGGTCATCAAGACTCTTTTCTGGCGCCGTTGCTGGGGAGTGAAGTGCATTTGGTGAGTGGAACTTGGCAAGGAAAAATTTATATAGTGTGCTGAAATTTACTATCACTTGTTACTATGGAACATAATCCTTTGAGGGGCTTGTTTGGGGTATCTTCACCCCGACCAATAGAGCAAAGAGTTGCTGCTCAACCTACTGAACCTACTGAAAATGTTTACTTTGAAATTCCTTCAGCTATGATAGAGAAGCTGCTAGCTAATCCTTTTGCGTGAGATGGAACATTGCATCCCGATTTGCATCTAATCTATGTGGATGAAGTTTGTGGATTATTTAAGCTTGCAGATGTGCCCGATGATGTTGTCAAGAAGAAGGTCTTCCATTTATCTTTGAAGGGAGAGGTATTCACATGGTATAGGCTATGTGATGATATGGGATCATGGAACTACAACTGATTGAAATTGGAATTTCACCAGAAGTTTTATCCTATGCATCTTGTTCATCGTGATCGTAATTATATATATAATTTTTGGCCTCGCGAAGGAGAAAGCATCGCTCAAGCTTGGGGGAGGCTTAAGTCAATGTTATATTCATGCCCCAATCATGAGCTCTCAAGAGAAATGATTATTCAAAAATTTTATGCTCGGCTTTCTCTCAACAATTGCTCCATGCTCGATACTTCTTGTACTGGTTATTTTATGATAAAGACTATTGAATTTAGATGTGATTTATTGGAAATAATTAAACGCAACTCTGAAGGTTGGGATCTCGATGAAGGTAAGGAGTTAGGTATGACACCTAAGTTTGATTGTGTTAAATCTTTTGTGGATACCGATGCTTTTCGTGAGTTTAGCACTAAATATGGACTTGACTCTGAGATAGTAGCTTCTTTCTGTGAATCATTTGCTACTCATGTTGACGTCCCTAAGGAGAAGTGGTTTAAATATAATCCTCCCACTGAAGTAAAAGTAGTTGCACCTATTACAGTTGAAGAAAAGACTATCACTTATAATGATCCTATTGTTCCTACTACTTATATTGAGAAACCACCTTTCCCTGTTAGGATAAAGGATCATGTTAAAGCTTCAACTGTGGTTCGTAAGAGTAATACTAGAACACCTACACCACCTGAGAAAATTAAAGTTGAACCTAGTGTTACTATGGTTAAAGATCCCTTGGTTGATGATATTGATGGGCATGTTATTTACTTCTGTGATGAAGCTGCTAGAATTGCTAGACCAGATACTAAGAAACATAGACATGTTGTAGGCATGCCTGTTATGTCTGTTAAAATAGGAGATCATTGTTATCATGGCTTATGTGATATGGGTGCTAGCGCCAGTGCAATACCTCATTCCTTATACAAAGAAATTATGCATGATATTGCACCTGCTGAGATAGAAGAAATTGATGTTACAATTAAGCTTGACAATAGAGATTCTATTTCACCAATTGGGATTGTTAGAGATGTTGAAGTCTTGTGTGGGAAAGTTAAATATCCTGCTGATTTTCTTGTTCTTGGTTCCCCACAAGATGACTTTTGTCCCATTATATTTGGTAGACCCTTCTTGAACATTGTTAATGCTAAGATAGACTACGAAAAGGATGTTGTTACTATTGGTTTAGGGGATATGTCTCATGAGTTTAATTTCGCTAAGTTTCGTAGACAACCCCGTGATAAAGAATTGCCTAGTAAGGATGAAATTATTGGTCTTGCTTCTATTGTCGTGCTTCCTAATGATCCTTTAGAACAATATTTGCTAGACCATGAAAATGATATGTTTATGAATGAAAGAAGGGAGATAGATGAAGTATTCTTTAAATACGGACCTATTTTGAAACACAACTTGCCTGTTGAAATCCTAGGGGATCCCCCTCCATCCAAGGGTGATCCCGTGTTTGAGCTTAAACCATTACCTGATACCCTTAAATATGCTTATCTTGATGAAAAGAAGATATATCCTGTTATTATTAGTGCTAACCTTTCAGAGCAGGAAGAGGAGAGATTATTGAAAACTCTGAAGAAGCATCGTGCTACTATTGGATATGCTCTTGATGATCTTAAGGGCATTAGTCCCACTTTATGTCAACACAAAATAAAATTGGAGAAAGACGCCAAACTAGTTATTTATCACCAACGACGGTTAAATCCTAAGATGAAAGAGGTGGTAAGAAAATAAATACTAAAGCTCCTAGAGGCAGGTATAATTTATCCCATTGCCGGTAGTCAATGGGTAAGCCCTGTCCATTGTGTCCCTAAGAAGGTAGGTATTACTGTTGTTCCTAATGATAAAGATGAATTGATCCCGCAAAGAATTATTACAGGTTATAGGATGGTAATTGATTTCCGTAAGTTAAATAAAGCTACTAAAAAGGATCATTACCCTCTACCTTTTATTGATCAAATGCTAGAAATATTATCTAAACATACACATTTTTGCTTTCTAGATGGTTACTCTGGTTTCTCTCAAATACCTGTGTCAGTAGAGGATCGAGAAAAGACCACTTTTACTTGCCCTTTCGGTACCTTTGCTTATAGACATATGCCTTTTGGTTTATGTAATGCACCTGCTACCTTTCAAAGATGCATGATGGCTATATTCTCTGACTTTTTGAAAAGATTTGTGAGGTCTTCATGGATGATTTCTCCGTTTATGGATCTTCTTTTGATGACTGCTTGAGCAACCTTGATCAAGTTTTGCAGACATGTGCAGATACTAGTCTTGTCTTGAATTGGGAGAAGTGCCACTTTATGGTTAATGAAGGTATTGTCTTGGGGCATAAAATTTCTGAAAGAGCTATTGAAGTTGATAAGGCTAAAGTTGATGCTATTGAAAAGATGTTGCGTCCCAAGGACATTAAAGGTATAAGAAGTTTCCTTGGTCATGTCGGTTTCTATAGGAGGTTCATTAAGGACTTCTCTAAAATCTCCAGGCCTCTGACTAATCTCTTACAAAAAGATATTCCTTTTGTCTTCGATGATGATTGTGTAGAAGCATTTGAAATACTTCAGAAAGCTTTGATTCCTGCACCTATTGTTCAGCCACCTGCTTGGAATTTCCCCTTTGAAATTATGTGTTATGCTAGTGATTATGTTGTAGGTGTTGTTCTAGGACAAAGAGTTGATAAGAAACTAAATGTTATTCAATATGCTAGTAGAACTCTAGACAGTGCCCAAAGAAATTATGCTACTACTGAAAAAGAATTTTTAGAAATTGTATTTGCTTGTGATAAGTTTAGACCTTATATTGTTGATTCTAAAGTAACTGTTCACACCGATCATGCTGCTATTAAATATATTATGGAAAAGAAAGATGCTAAACCTAGACTTATTAGATGGGTTCTCCTACTACAAGAATTTGATTTGCATATTATTGATAGAAAGGGAACTGAGAACCCCGATGCAGACAACTTGTCTAGGTTAGAGAATGTTCTTGATGACCCACTACCTATTGATGATAGCTTTCTTGATGAACAATTAGCTGTCATAAATGCTTCTCGTACTGCTGCATGGTATGCTGATTATGATAATTACATTGTTGCTAAATTTATACCACCTAGTTTCACATACCAACAAAAGAAAAAGTTCTTCTATGATTTAAGACATTACTTCTGGGATGACCCACACCTTTATAAAGAAGGAGTAGATGGTGTTATTAGACATTGTGTATCTGAGCATGAACAGGAACAGATCCTACACAAGTGTCACTCCGAGGCATATGGAGGACACCATGCTGGCGATAGAACTGCACATAAGGTATTGCAATCCGGTTTTTATTGGCCTACTCTCTTCGAAGATGCCTGTAAGTTTGTCTTGTCTTGTGATGAATGTTAAATAATTGGTAATATTAGTAGATGTCAAGAAATGCCTATGAATTATTCTCTTGTTATTGAACCATTTGATGTTTGGGGCTTTGATTATATGAGACCGTTTCCTTCCTCTAATGGGTATACACATATTTTAGTTGCTGTTGATTACGTTACTAAGTGGGTAGAAGCTATTCCAACTAGTAGTGCCGATCATAACACCTCTATTAAGATGCTTAAAGAAGTTATTTTTCTGAGGTTTGGATTCCCTAGATACTTAATGACTGATGGTGGTTCACATTTTATTCATGGTGCTTTTCGTAAAATGCTTGCTAAGTATGATGTTAATCATAGAATTGCATCTCCATATCACCCACAGTCTAGTGGTCAAGTAGAATTGATAGAGAGCTTAAATTGATTTTGCAAAATACTGTTAATAGATCTACAAAGAATTGGTCCAAGAAACTTGATGATGCATTATGGGCTTATAGAACGGCATATAAAAATCCTATGGGTATGTCTCCATATAAAATGGTTTATGGGAAAGCATGTCACTTACCTCTCGAACTAGAACATATGGCATATTGGGCTATTAAAGAGCTCAATTATGATTTCAAACTTGCCGGTGAGAAGAGGTTATTTGACATTAGCTCACTTGATGAATGGAAAACTCAAGCCTACAAGAATGCCAAACTATTTAAAGAAAAAGGTAAAAGATGGCATGACAAAAGGATACAAAAGCGTGTGTTTAATGTAGGAGATTATGTGTTGCTCTTCAACTCTCTTTTAAGATCTTTTGCAGGAAAACTTCTCTCTAAATGGGAAGGCCCTTACGTTATCGAGAAGGTCTATTGTTCCGGTGCCATAAAAATCAACAACTTCAAAGGCACAAATCCAAAGGTGGCGAACTGTCAAAGGATCAAACATTATATCTCAGGTAATCCTATAAATGTTGAAACTAATGTTATTGAAACCGTAACCCTGGAGGAATACATAAGAGACACTTTCCAGAATGTTTCAGACTCCGAAAAGGAATAGGTATGTGGTACGGTAAGTAAATCGACTCCAAAACAGCTCTAATAGCAATTTTTCTCTATTTTGGAATATTTAAGAAAATAGGAAAATAAAAAGTAGTCCGGGAAGGACACGAGGCATCCACGAGGGTGGAGGGCGCACCCCCTGCCTCGTGGGCACCTCGTGTGCTCTCCAGACTCCGTTTTCTTGCACGATACTTCTTTCTGTCGGTAAAAAATCATTATATAATCTCCCGAAGGTTTTGACCACCGTATCATGCAAATATCCTGTCTTTGTTTCGAGTTGTTTCTACAATAGGTTTAGAGCAAGATGTCTTCTCAAGAGTCAGTCGGGGAGAGTCGGGTGTCTCATCCAACACCGGGTCCAAGAGCAAACAGCGATGCCTAACACTTGTGGGTCATCACCTCCCTGTGGTAAGTATATGAAAGATATTGTTACAAATAAAAGAAAGATACACCATGCTTGCTAATTATACTTTTAAGGGTGGAATACCAAAGAAACTAGGATATCCAGGAGTATTAACTATACCATGCTCCATTAAAAGAAACTATGTTAAAACTGCTTTATGTGATCTTGGAGCTGGTGTTAGTGTTATGCCTTTCTCTTTATACCGTATACTTGATTTGAATAAGTTGACACGTACTGAAATCTCTTTGCAAATTGCTGATACATCAACTGGTATATCCATCGGGATTTGTGAGGATGTGCCTGTTGTGGTTGCAAACATTACTATTTTAACGGACTCTGTTATTCTTGATATTCCCGAGGACGACAGTATGTCGATCATCCTGGGTAGGCCCTCTTTGAATACTGTAGGGGATGTTATTGATTGCAACAAAGGCAATGTCACTTTTCATGTTAATGGTAATGAGCATATGGTACACTTTCCGAAGAAACAACCTCTAGTTCATGGTATCAATTCTATTGGAAAATTTTCAACTATTACTATTGGAGGTTTTGAATTCCCTCTTCCTACTACCAGAAAGAAATATGATATTCTTATTGTTGGGGACATGCATATCCCTGTTGAGGTAAACTAGTGTTATTCGAAAATTCTCCGGTTTCATGTCATTCAGAAGAAGTTTGTTAATAAGACTTGATCAACCTTGTTAATGGATTCCTTTTGATGAGCATGAGATGGATGAATTTAGAAAGCACAACTTTCTGTACCCTCCTTTTAATTTCTGTTATTTAGAATAAATAAAGCAAAAATAGTATTTTCGTTCTGTTTTCTGAATTATCCTTGCAATAAAAATACCCCAAAAATAAAAGTTCTCCAAATGCCCTAAAAATTTAGTATGATTTTTTATAGAATATTTGAGAATTTCTAGCACTGAGAACACACCAGGGGGATGCACCAGCTGGCCACAAGGGTGGAGGGCGTGCCCTACCCCCTAGGCGCGCCCCCTATCTTGTGGGCCCCATGTGGGTCCCCTCCACTCATTCCAGCACCCATCCACTTCGTCTTCCTCCAGAAAAAATCATCCCGTAGCTCAAACCCGTGTTGTTGCTCATTTGCTGCCATTTTCGATCTCCTTGCTCAAAGCTCCATTCACAAAACTGCTTTGGGGGATTGTTCTTCGGTATGTGACTCCTCCAATGGTCCAATTAGTTTTTGTTCTAGTACTTTATTTATTGCAAATCTTTGCTGCTTAGGTGACCCTGTTCTAGAGCTTGCATGTCAAATTTATATGGTCCAAAGTATTTTTGATGCATGATATAGTCTCTAGGCACTTGTGGGAGTAGTTACTATCATTCTTGTTGAGTTTGATTTACTTTTATTTTGAGTAACTAAAAATTTCAGAAAATTTCAGAGGAAGAAAATGTTAAGGAGATTGTTGAGAGGCTCCTCGAGCCGGGGTTTGAAGGAAAAGGAGAATGAAGAGAATGAAAAGCCCAAGAACAACCTTCCTCGCACCGCGGAGGTCCAGCCGTGTGAATGGCCAAGTGATGCATTCTTGGAGCCAGCCAGAATTTATGAAGATTTCTATTATTTGGATGAGAATGCAGGCATCATCGACTTCCTCCACGACCAGTGTGAACAGTATCTCCTACTCACTAATACTTTCATGCAAAAATTTCATTTTCATGCTAGGAGATCACCACATGCGGTAGAATTTTATTTATATGATGAGCATAAGGAGATGTTGCTCTATAATTTTTGTGAGGTTTGCAAGTTACCTTTTGAGGGCAGCATCGAGGAATCACGTCCTAGTGATGTGGAAGATTTTATTAATGAAGTTACTATAGGGGAAAGTAGAAAGTTGTTGGCAACACGAACATCTAGTATACACTTCCCTGTCCTGTGCTACTACTCATTATTTGCTAGTAGATGTTTAATTGGTCGCGGGGACAGTGGGGGCCTTAGTGCTCTTGGCCTTGCCATTTTACGCCATGCTTTACTTCGTGATAAAACTTTTAGTTTAGGCGCTATGGTTGCTAAATGGTTGAGTTGAAACCGTATGAAGGGTACTATCTTTGGAGGTATTTATGCTTCACTTCTTGTATTTTGAGATACCTATTAGACACTATGAAAAAGAAGAGAAATTGTTGGCCACTATTTACTTAGATTATAAGAGTATGGTAGCACATGATTTTCTTTGCTATGATAAGGAAAAGAGACTCATTTATAACCTGGTATTCGACGAGGATAATTTTTAGATTGTTACCTTGCCTGCACCTACTTTGTTCAATCTTCATTCAGGCAGGTACTTTGTTTTGTCCGCGAGTATTCATGCATATTGGAGGGGGACACAATCCCTAGATCGGGAGCCAGAGCCATCACCTGATCCATATCAGGAGTCTATTTATCAGTGGGGTCCGCAGGAGCAAGCTAACCAGTGGAACCCCCAGGATCCTCCTCAGTACATCGAAGAGGGCCACTTTGATCAACGTGCCTAGACCAACTTAGGCCAAAAGCCTAATCTTGGGGGAGTACGTATTTCTCACCAACGTTACATTCATGTTCACACACTAATTTAGCTGTCGGTGTTCATACTTTTTCATTGTACTATCCATGCTAGTTTATTTTCTTTTCTTGCTTTCTTCTTGTGTGTTCGAAAACTTTGAGAATAACTCAAAAAAAAAGTTGTAGCTTCTAGCTAGTTTACTTTCCATGCTTAGTAGCAGTATTAAAAGGAAAACCCAAAAATATTTCTCGTTCTTCTTTTGCTTGTTGGGAGCTTTCCTGTGTAAATAGTTTTTCTCGTTCTTGTTTTGCTTCCGTCAGAAAAACAAAAACTCCCAAAATATTTCAGCGTGTTTCTTTGAAATTCTTTTCTTTTCTTTGGGGGTCGAGAGGAGAAGACCACGATGAAGATGATGAGTGTCTTTCTTATGTATTATTGTTGATCTAACAAAGAGCCCATATTACCTTGTCTTCTCTTTTGAATAAATGTTTGCAGATTCCAGCTTAGTCCAATGCACGTGCACTATTATTATTAACCACACCATTCGGTCGTGCAAGTGAAAGGCAATAATGACGATATATGATGAACTAATTGAGATGAGGAAAAGTTGGTATGAGCTCGACCTATCTTGTTTTTGTAAATATGATTACTTCATCGTTCCTGATTCAGCCTATTATGAACGAAACATGTTTGCAATTACAATTAGACATTATAGTTACTCATGCCATGCTTAATTAGCTAGGAGTTTATAATGGTTTACCTTGCGTGCCAACATGCTATTAAAATGGTTGTGGTGTAGTATGATAAGATGGTATCCTCCTTTGAATGATTCGAGTAACTTGACTTGGCACATGTTCACGCATGTAGTTGAAATAAAATCAACATAGCCTCCACGATATTTCTATTCATGGTGATTTATATCCTACTCATGCTTGCACTCAGTGTTGGTTAATCTTAATGCATGTTTATGACTATTGTCGCACTCTAGTTGGTCGCTTCCCAGTCTCTTTCCAGCCTTCACTTGTACTAAGCAGGAATATTGCTTGTGCATCCACTTCCATAAACCCCAAAGTTGTTCCATATGAGTCCACCATACCTACCTATATGCGGTATTTACCTACCGTTCCAAGTAAATTTGCATGTGCCAAACTCTAAACCTTCAAATGAAATTCTGTTTTATATGCTCGAATCGCTCATGTAGCAACTAGGGCTATCTATATCTTCCATGCTAGGTGGGTTATTCTCATGATGAATGGACTCCTCTCATCATTCATGATAAAATGGCTGGTAATCAGGACGCCTAGTCGCATGCTCAAATCAAATCAAAATAATTGCAAACAAAACTCCCCCAGGATTGTTGTTAGTTGGACGGTACCCGTTGTTTCAGACCAGCCATGGAATGTGTTTGTCGGTGGTGGGGGAGTATAAACTTTACCATTCTATTTGGGAACCGCCTATAATGTATGTAGCATGGAAGATACTTACATCTCTTGGTTGTTATGTTGACAATGAAAGCATGCCGCTCAAAATATTATTTATCTCTATTTCAAAAACTCGAGCTCTGGCACCTCTGCAAATCCCTGCTTCCCTCTGCGAAGGGCCTATCTATTTACTTTTATGCTGAGTCATCATCCTCTTATAAAAAGCACCAGTTAGAGAGCACCATTGTCATTTGTATGCGCTGTTATTAATTGATATTGAGTATGACTGTGACTGGACCTGTTTTGCCATGAATTACAATGTCTAGTCAGTCCTTGATCTTCAGGAGTGCTCTGCATTTATGTTTTGCAGTCTCAGAAAGGGCTAGCGAGAAACCATCTTGTTATATCATATCATGATTGTTTTGAGAAAGTGTTGTCATCCGAGATTTATTATTATTACTTGCTAGTTGATTATGCCATTGCTATGAGTAAATGTGAGACCCAAATGTTATTGTGAATATGGTAGTTCATGATCTGTGCTGAAAACTTGAATGCTGGCTTTACATGTTTGCAACAACAAGATCAAACAGAGTTTGTAAATTTTTTTCTTTATCACTTTCAGTTTGTCAACTGAATTGCTTGAGGACAAGCAATGGGTTAAGCTTGGGGGAGTTGATACGTCTCCATCGTATCTACTTTTGCTAACTCTTTTGCCCTTGTTTTGGACTCTAATTTGCATGATTTGAATGGAACTAAGCCGGACTGACGTTGTTTTCAGAAGAACTGTCATGGTGTTATTTTTGTGCAGAAATAGAAGTTCTCAGAATGACCTGAAACTTCACGAAGATAACTTTTGGAATAAATAAAAAATATTGGCGAAAGAATCAACCGAAGGGGACCCACACCGTAGCCACAAGGGTGGGGGGCGTGCCCTACCCCCTGGGCGCGCCCCTATCTTGTAGGCCCCCTGGACCTCCACCGACCTCAACTCCAACTCCATATATTCACGTTTAGGGAGAAAAAAAATCAGAGAGAAGCATTCGTCGCGTTTTACGATACGGAGCTGCCGCCAAGCCCCCTTCTTCCTTGGGAGGGCAGATCTGGAGTCCGTTCGGGGCCCAGAGAGGGGAATCCGTCGCCATTGTCATCATCAACCATCCTCCGTAACCAATTTCATGATGTTGACCACTGTGTGTGAGTAATCTCATCGTAGGCCTGTTGGACGGTGATGGGTTGGATGGGATTTACCATGTAATCGAGTTAGTTTTGTTAGGGTTTGATCCCTAGTATCCATTATGTTCTAAGATTGATGTTGCTATGACTTTGCTATGCTTAATGCTTGTAATTAGGGCACGAGTGCCATGATTCCAGATCTGAACCTATTATGTTTTCATGAATATTTTTGTGTTCTTGATCCTATCTTGCGAGTTATAGTGACCTACTACGTGTTATGATCCGTCAACCCCGGAGTGACAATAGTTGGGACACTTCCCGGTGATGACCGTAGTTTGAGGAGTTCATGTATTCACTAAGTGCTAATGCTTTGGTCCGGTACTCTATTAAAAGGAGGATATCCCTTAGTTTCCACTAGGACCCCACTGCCACGGGAGGGTAGGAAAAAGATGGCATGCAAGTTCTTTTCCATAAGCACGTATGACTACATTCGGAATACATGCCTACATTATATTGATGAATTGGAGCTAGTTTTGTGTCACCCTATGTTATAACTATTGCATGATGAATGCCATCCGACATAATTATCCATCATTGATCCATTGCCTACGAGCTCGTTTCATATTGATCTTTGCTTATTTACTTTTTCGTTGCCACTGTTACGATTGCTGCAAAACTGCTACTGTTACTTTTGCCACCTTTACCGTTACTTCCATACTACATCGCTACTAAATACTTTGCTGCAGATATTAAGTCTTTCAGGTGTGGTTGAATTGACAACTAAGCTGCTAATACTTGAGAATATTCTTTGGCTCCACTTGTGTCGAATCAATAAATTTGGGTTGAATACTCTACCCTCGAAAACTGTTGCGATCCCCTATACTTGTGGGTTATCACACTCCTCCTCACCTTATCTCTCCTCTTTCTCGAGATATTAGTAGTTTTTACACAAGGGATTACTTCCGCATGGGTCAATCACAATAGGTGTTTTTAAAAAAATGCATCTTGATGTTCCGTGCAATGCATGGGCATCTTGCTAGTTTTCTATAATAAGTTTTTTTGTCTCTTACTAAGAATACATTTTCTGGTATTTTTTCACGATACTTTACATACCTATGTCTGACATCCCAAATTTTCAGTTTTTTTAATTTTTCTAGTTTGTTTTTTGAATTTAATTTAAACCTATAAGGATGCTAGCCGACCCTCCTCCATGGAGCTCCCCGGATTGGCGCGTTCGTGGCTGTCGGATTACCTTTGACTTTTGCTCTGATCGTTCGGTCGTTTGGCTATTGGTACTGTGTAGTTATTTTTGTTGGCCTATGACTAGTGGGCTCATCCCTCGCGTGGATTGGCAAGGTCAGCCATTCCCCTGTCCATGAGGGATTGTCCAACCACTCCGCCCCTACCGCGTTTGTCGTGGAATTAACACGTCAGATGTCCTAGTGTGAGGACTTAGTCGTGAGGCCAGCGCATCTATGTGGTAGCTTGAGAGGGGTTGAGCGGAATCGAGAGAACGCAACACAAGACAAAGATTAGACAGCTTCGGGCCCCGGGAAACATCATCCGGTAATAACCCTACATGCTGTTTGAGGCTAGATATCATTATCATCACGAGGGAGTCGCCGTAAACCGGCTCTCCTCTAGTTGTGTCTAGCCCTAGAGATTGTTTCTTGCTTGTCCCACATTGGGGTGCCCTGCCCCTCCTTATATATGTTGAAGGGGCGGGTTACATGTGAATTCCAACTCGGACTTTAACTTCAACTATTTTGACTTCCTTTCGCGAGCTTCTCAATGTCTGCCAGTTTAACATTGTCTGCCGGTTTAACATTGTCTGCCGGTTTAATATTGTCTGCCGGTTTAACATTGTCTGCCGGTTTAACATTGTCTGCCGGTTTAACATTGTCTGCCAGTTTAACAACACCTGCCGGTTTAACATTGTGTGCCAGTTTAACATTGTCTGCCGGTTTAACAACACCTGCCAGTTTAACATTGTCTGCTGGTATAACAACACCTACCGGTTTACCGTCTGTCTTAACTCTGCCGGTTTAACACTAGCCGGTTTACCGTCTGTCTTAGCCATCTGTCTTAATTGTCTGCCGGTTTACCATCCGCCGGTTTACCAAGTCCTGACCGGTTTACGACTCCGGCCGGGTCATACCACGGGGTATATCCCCGACATTAGCCCCCAGTTTAATTTGGATTTATCCATGTTAAACTGATCCTGATCATCCTTAAGTCCTTGTCACTTCCTTCTTCTAGAAAATCCGGTTTAATAGGCCAGCTTCATAATCAATCTGCTGACATTGGTTTCTTATAGAAAATATATTGTGAAGAATAACTCCTTTGATTCAGCTCCCAATGTTTAAAAACAATATTGGTCCTTGAAATACTCATCTGATCTTCAGCCGGTTTAAGAATGTAGAACTTGCCGGTTTATAAATATTGATAGCACCGGGTCATACTTGTAGTTAACCTCCAACTTGAAAATATACCTCTTATATGACTATCACTTGTAGCCCCCAAGTCTTAAGAAGGTAGCATAGCAACATCTTAAGACTTGCTTCAATATAAATATCACAATCTTGAAGAAATCCAGGTTGTTTATCTCAATCACTAGTCAGAATTGAATATTCCACATATGTAGCCCCCAAGTGCCGGGTTTTCATGCTTGCAGCAACCTGGGACTTGTAATTTCCTGAGGCTCATAAAAACTTCAACCAGTGTAGCCCCCAAGGGCCGGGTCAATATGCAATAATGAGCAGGGACTTTGTAAATATAATCTTGTAAACTTTGAACAGCAACGATGTATAGCCCCCAAGGGTCGGCTCAGTAAGATAATATTGAGTTGGGACTTGATATATACTTCAATGAAAAGAACATCATATGATATAACCCCCATCATGGGGCTTGAATCCACGTCCACAAGGTTAAGAGCCTTGTGCTCTACCAACTAAGCAATGGACCTTTCAATATAATGGATAAAAAGCTTTGTACCTTGAATTGTTTGACAGGAGCAATTGGTAGCCCCCAAGGGCCGGCTCATTATAATGTGATGAGTCGGGTCTTCAATAAGATGAACAAAGAATGACTTTGCATTAGCCCCCAAGTGTCATGGTGCATGCTTGCAGCGACATGAGACTTGTGTATTTGATGTAATCTCAACTTAAATAATGTAGCCCCCAAGTGCCGGGTCATAAGCCTGCAGGAACTCGGGACTATTCCTTCAGTTGTAGAATAAAAATCATATTCATTGATAATATGATAGCCATTGCGCTAAAGCGACTTTGAAAATCTTAATTATAATACTGGTTATTGATAACCATAATAGAAATCCAGCCATGTTGGGTATTTGAATAATATACCCAATGATTTATAAGGGCATAATTCTAATGGCGCAATCCAAATGCTGGTGACTTATAGTCCAAAGCCAGGTCGGGTCAATAAACACCGGATTATAAGTGATTATGTACTGACAACTTGTAGTTGAAAGTCAAGCCGGGTTAATGAACACCGGGTTAATTTTATGACTGATAGTCATGCCGGGCCAATAGACACTGGTTCAACATAAAATTTATCAAAAGAGAAAAATCTTGACAAAGGCAAATAAAACCTTGTAGTCGAGGCTTTTTGAGGGCTGCCAGGCCCAAATTCGAGGCTTTTTGTGGGCTGCCAGGCCGCTGAGTTGAACCATTTAACAAAGCCTTTTAAGATGGACCTCCAACTAACCAATCACCGTTTTAACTTTGACAAGTGCAGGTTCTCAATGAGAGTAACTGTCAAACGTTCGGAGGGTCGTGCTAGGATGACCTGGATAGGAGTGTCTTACTTGATGAAGGCAGGTTAACCCGGGGTTTTAGGTGAATACACCAGGCTTCCAAGCCGTGGGTCGATACCCAACTACAAGGGTCCATTCAAGCTCCTTGGTATTTGAAACAAGGAGCCCCCAAGTAACGTGATGAGCTGTGCTCATTGAGTGCCTATGTTTGAGTTGTGCATAGCATACAGACTCTCTTTGGCCCCTTGGGTGTGAAGCTCCCAAGCTATGTTCTGGCATGATAGCCGGTTTAACAGGTAGTACTCCGCTTTTGTCAGCTGAAGCCCCCATGTAACCAATAATATGATAAGCCAATAAGGCGGGATACCCATGTTTGAACCGTGCATCATGGCAACAGGTCCTCTTCGGCAACCTTTAACTTTTTGCAAGAGATAAATTCTTCTTGAACCGTGATTTTGAACCGTATATTGACAGCTTCAGAGATTTGTGGGAGATAGATTTCCCCTTGAACCGGATTTTGAACCGGATTTGAGAGCTTCAAAGCTTCATGATAGATAAATTTCCTTTGAACCGGAATCCTTCTTTTTAAGCCGGAAATTTTCTGACGGCCTTTAAATTTGCACCAATATGGCGGTTTAGGGTCCTGCATTAGACAACTTTGCAAGCCGGAGTAATTGGTCTTTTAAAGAAGGCAATATAAAATATATTGGATGGATTTCACCTGATATATCAGGCCCAAAATTATCCACCGCGTAGTTGGTGATCACCCCGGTAAAGGTGGTCGAGTCAGCGGTAGGCGCGGACGATGAGTTAGTCGCTTATGTTGATGTAGCGGGGGCGGCGGCTTGCTCACGTATCCGTCCAACAGTATGGCAAGGACAAGTACTAGTGCAAAAAGCAATAGTGGCTTACGCCCCTTTGCCACACCTTTGTAATAATTAATGGTCCTGCGAAATAAAAAATACCACAGACCAGAGTAATTACTCTTGGAAAAAATAATACATACAAAGAGCAGATAGAAAAGATAGCACCTGATTTGTCTGGACCACTTATGATCTGTGTGCAACGTCCACCAGGTGTCTAACAAGACTTGTTCGTGCATAAGAACAGACCTGGATACCAAGACGGGGGCTTGATGCATGCCTTTTGCATAGAAATTCCTTCGTGCACATGGATGAGAGGACCAAGCAGCCATAAATATCTCACGTAGTCCATTGGCTCCCTTTTTTTTGTCTTGACGTAATGATAAGTCAGTAGTATTATGCTTTTGGTCTTTTGAGATGTAATCCAGCAGGTGCATCTCGATAGACCGCGCCCAGTGTAGTAGGAGTAGTATCCAACGGCAGACAGGCAGATGCAGCAGTGAGTATTAATACAGTAAAAACAATTCCTAGCAGATTGCCAGATTTCTTCTTGCTTCAATTGACTTTGACTTTGATCTGCCGCAAATTTAATAGTGGTACTTGCTTGCTGGGACCCCTGTTCCATTATTGTAAGCATATTGGTTTTGAACCCTCATGCATGCATGCATTCCCCAGGATTACCCTTCGAACCTTGCATACCTTGAAACCATCGATGCAGCGGTAATTGAAACCAAAAAACTGTCGTAACCCACATGTGTCTGGATGTCATCCTCCTAGGTGAGGTGGGTCGAGCAAGACGCAGCGGGTCAAGCGCTGGGTCATAAGCAGCATCTTGACGGTTCACGGTGTTGGGCGGTTTAGAAGTAGAAGCGGCCGGTCCAACTTGACTCGATGGCTGCGGGGATAGCTTCCAGCGGAAGTAGCAGAGGCGAGTTGAGGCGCCGACGGGTCTGTAAGTAATTACGCAGGCTGAAGCGAAGCAAAGCGAGGCGGCAGGCCAGCCCAAGGTGCTCGGCAGCCAGCAAAGCGGTGATGGTCCAGAAGAAACAAAGGGTGGCGACTCTGTAAAACGGTGACGGCGACTCATGGCGCCGACGATTTAAAAGCAGGAGTGGCATAAGGCCATGGCAGCCTGGAAGTGGATGGCGGTTTGACGCTGCTATGTTTGAGGCAGCGGCCTATAGTGGAGGCGAAGCAAACCTGCGGCAGTGCAGACAGGCGTAAAGCGGCGCTCAACTCGCCGGCAACTTAAAGCAGCGGGGCGCGCGTAGACGGCTCAAGGCACGGCCGGTCCAACTTGTCACAACGACTCAACTCCGCTGCTTGAGACGGCAGGAGCAGCACTTGACACGCATGGAGCCCCAGGCCACCACGGCGTAGACCGGTAGCGGAGGCTGGGCGCGCAGCGGCTCAAGGCAAACTTGGAGACGACGGCAAAACAGAGTGGCGCCGGTGGCGACTCATGACGACGGGGTGACTCGTGTAGGGCGGCGTTGCAGCAGAGATGGAGGCGCTCAAGCGATGCCACAACGCGGGAGCAGCAGGAGGCGTTCGTCAGCGTGAGAGATAGTGGTGAAGAGGTGGAGTTTAACCGGGAGCAGAGGGGCGGCACCGGCGCCAGCTGTGGTTGAAGCGGAGGTGCACGGCGCGGGGGCGTGATAGTGGGCGTCGTGGTAAACCGGCGCGGCAAATTGCAGAAGGTCCTTGACAGCGGGGAAGCCTGTGGTGATGCGGAGACAGCGCAGCAACCTGCAGAAGGTCCCGGCAACTCACGGCGGCTTACTCGCAACGGAGACAAACCGGTTCGACGGTGGGCGGGTCAGCGGTGAGCTGGCGCTAGCGGGCTGGAGGTAGGAGCCGCGTTCGAAAGGCCACACCGGAGACGGCGGCTCCAGGGGCCAGACCGGAAGAGGCGGCGACTCCAGGCCGTGGGCGCGTGCTCGCATGGGGGCGACTCGGCGGAGGCGATGGAGGCCCTCAGGCGGCTCTGTGCGGAGGTACCGGCAGCGCTGCGGGGGCCGGTTTAGAAAACGACGCTGGTGTGGTGCGGCGACGGCGGCCACCTCGGCAACACCGGCGACTCTGAGCTGGGCGGCAGTGATTAGGCGGTGGCCATAAGGGCGAACGGGCGCTGGGTGGCTCGGAGGTGGAAGCGGAGATGTAGGCGGCGGCTCGCGGACGACCATGATACAAGCGGGCTTAGGTGGCCCGGCGCCTCAGATGCGGGATCGCGCGTGGGCGGCTCGCGGAGCTAACAGCCGCGGAGTGCCGGTGAGGAGTGGAGCTGGCGCGATGCGGCAGTGGAGGAGAGGGCCCTGGCAGCCGCGGTGGTTTGAGGCAGGCGGAGGTGAACCAGAGTGGAGCCGGCGTTGGTGAGGGCTGCTCGTAGGCGACATTCGCAGAGACCGGCTCATAGCAGAGGAACGAGGCTGAGGCAGCTCGACATACGGCGTGCTGAGGAGGACGGCTTGGCGATTCAGTGACTTGGACGCAGCCGGAGGAAAGTGTCGAGGCGCCGGCAACTCGAAGACGGCGGGTGAGCTCCTCGCAGAGGCAACCGCGGGAGAAGCTGGAAGCAACAGAGGTAGCCCGATGCGGTCAATCCGGGTCGGGGTCTTTATCCACTTCCGGGTCGTGATCCACTTTTTTTTCATTTCTGTAACCCAAGCACATGTACGCACGATTGGCAACGTACGCCCATCAATCTTCCGTGCTCCGGCCACTCTTTGGCGGTCCATCTTTTTTTATGCGATGACGTGGAACAGCATCAAAACAGATTGGCGATTTGTGGCCGTCCTCCGAGACGATCTGGCTAGCGGATCCGTACGGCGCCTGCGGCGGCCGCATGCAACCCTAGCTCTGGTTTTGACCCAGTAGAATTAATCATGACTCTGATCATAAAATGATGAACACGTCGGTTCTGCTAAAAAAATCCCATGCCGGGTCATCTTGCACGATTCTTCCACGTCGGTTCTTCTTCATCTGGCTAATCGTGAACTTCTTGATCCTTGAGAGAAATCCCTTCAAGAACTCAACACCACCGTGCGCAGGCCCCACGGTGGGCGCCAACTGTCGTGGAATTAACACGTCAGATGTCCTAGTGTGAGGACTTAGTCGTGAGGCCAGCGCATCTATGTGGTAGCTTGAGAGGGGTCGAGCGGAATCGAGAGAACGCAACCCAAGACAAAGATTTAGACAGCTTCGGGCCCCGGGAAACATCATCCGGTAATAACCCTACATGTTGTTTGAGGCTAGATCTCATTATCATCACGAGGGAGTCGCCGTAAACCGGCTCTCCTCTAGTTGTGTATAGCCCTAGAGATTGTTTCTTGTCTGTCCCACTTTGGGGTGCCCTGCCCCTCCTTATATATGTTGAAGGGGCGGGTTACATGTGGAGTCCAACTCGGACTTTAACTTAAACTATTTTGACTTCCTTTCCTGGGCTTCTCAACGTTTGCCGGTTTAACATTGTCTACCGGTTTAACATTGTCTGTCGGTTTAACATTGTCTGCCGGTTTAACAACACCTGCCGGTTTAACATTGTGTGCCGGTTTAACATTGTCTGCCGGTTTAACAACACCTGCCAGTTTAACATTGTCTGCTGGTATAACAACACCTGCTGGTTTACCGTCTGTCTTAACTCTGCCGGTTTAGCACTTGCCGGTTTACCGTCTGTCTTAGCCATCTGTCTTAACTGTCTGCCGGTTTACCATCCGCCGGTTTACCAAGTCCCAACCGGTTTACGACTCCGGCCGGGTCATACCACGGGGTATATCCCCGACAGCGTTCTTGACGTGCAGAGCCTCCCACGCCCCACGCCTCCTCCACTCTCTCCCTCATCTCCCAACCATAAAATTTTCCTCTCGGCCCCCGCAGCCGCCTCCCGAGCTCCTCATCCCCTCCAATCCATTGATGTAGCCTCCTCCCAACCAATGGCACCTCCTAGGAGGTCTCCACATGATGGGTTGGCCAGGGAGCGCACGCTGCCCGACGAGACAAGGTGGCTCCCAAGCAGAGGGTCCAGGAGCGCTGGCTTCTCCTCTCCTGCACCACCGTTGTCCACCCCTCCTCATTCCATGTGGGCACGGAGGTGAGCTTCTCTGGCGGCGAGCACTCGATTCGATCAGCAGGAGAAAGAGAAGATGAGAGGGAGAGAGAAGGAAGGGGAGGAGGGATAAAGAAAGGAAAGAGGAGAGGGAGGTGTGGCGGCGAACATTAGAGGGTCAACGGAAGGAGCACCACCTACTCCTTGTCATTCACACCACGCTGGAGAAAGAGGAGAGGGAGGTGCATTGGCGGACGGGAGAGGGTCACCGAAAGGAGCACCGTTGGCTTGTCGTCGTTCACACCGCGCTCGAGCAGAGATGCCTATGTGCAGCCGTCATGCTCGCAGGTTCCTCCTTCCTTCATGCTGCTCCCCTCTTTTGAGTGGTGAAGTTGTTAGTAACTGATGCAGAGCATCCCACGGTCATCCCTATGGACCTACCTTTGTCTCCCCAAGTGCCACATGGACTGATGACACGAGTGCGTGCAAGAGCTATCGAGATAGAGGTGAGATCTCTCCTCGATTATCTCCCTTTTGAATCACATGAGACATGGATACTACCTAAAACGGAGACACTTTGCATACTCAGGTACCAAGGAACCAGCCATGGAGAAACTAGGGAGCAAGGCTGAACGATGGAGGGAGAAGGGCGCGAAGACAAAGAATAAATGGATTAAGATAGGTCCCGTCCGGATGATCTGGACCCAGCCCGGATGAGCCGGACCTCATCCCGAATGATCCGGGTAATGTGCTCGAAGGGTACAACAAGCATCCAGACTCAGCCGGATCATCCGAATGAAGCCGGATCATCTGGACGACGACCCAGATATCCAGACCAACTATGGGTGTGATGACAGAGCCGGACGACCTGAACGGCCGCCGGATCATCTGGACCCCCGACGCTAGGACCACCTCCTAGATCATCTAGACAGTGCCTGCGTGCATGACTTGGGTTGAGGCCCATGTACCTCTCTCTACCCTAGACTATATATACTCCTCCTCCGCCCATGTTTTAGGTTAGCAAAGGATTAACTCAAAATAGAGAGGGCATTGCTCATCCACTTACCTCTCCCATGGAGATCAAGGCCTCCATGTGAGATGATCCCATAGTGGATTCAAGACCCCATCTACGGAAGATCCTCCAAGGATATCAAGACCTCTCTCCTTCAAGGATTGGGATGAATTAGCTACCCTTTGTCACCTACTTGTGTTGGATTTGGATCCTTGTATCTCCTTTATGTGTATGTGTATTTAGCATATGTGTGATTGGATCTTGTCTATTTGAGTGTTCATCTCGTGTTCTTCTCTTGTTGGCTCTCTTTCCCCTCTCCAAGTGTGAAAAGATCTCCTCTAGGGTTCCACCCTACACCATCTTGGTATGAGAGCAAGGTTGATTCACATCTTTGAGTCCCTACCCCCCATTTGCTAGCCTAATTTTGTGTATATTTGCCCAATTTCAAAAATCACCACAAAAACGACCATGCCATTTTTTGTGATTTGTTGGTTTGATGATGTTTTGTTGATTTTGATCTGTGGATTCGTTGTGTTGCAAGTGGATCTTTCATTCCCCACCTTCCCCACCACGAAATCCACCCAAAATCACCCTATTTTTTTTCTTTTCTCCCCAATTTTTGTGTTCTTCCCGACTGCATAGCCACGCCAATGATCTGCCCGGATCATCCGATGCACACCCGGATCATCCGGATATAACCGGATCATGCGTACCCCAACTCGGATCATCCGGCTTCACGTGTCCAAACTGCATTTTGATAGAAATTTCAGCCGCTGCCTACACTTTCGCATCGCCAACTCCGAGACCCACCATAACACTTAAGCAAGCCCATTGACATACCATAGCCATACCACCGCTTTCCGCTACCACCATTTGAAATTTTCCACTGAGACTTTGAGTTGCGGTTTTCCGTTTCCTAATGTGTTTCAGCTACTTAGGAATGGTTCGACATCGACAGCGCCACCGCTTAAATTCATGATTGACTCGACATCGACAATGACCACTTCATCATTTTGACACCACCGACCATAAGCAAGGACGGTAACCTAGACAACATCACTTGTACATCTCCCTTGCCATTGCATTGTGAACACTAAGCCAAATTCCGCGTCACTTCCTATCGAGACTAGCCATTTGAGTATCGCCGGTCAATGTTGCGTGTGCACTTTAGTGATACCGTTACGCACAGCTACACTACAAAAAAAGACACATCCGTGAAATTATGTCCTGAACAAAACTTTTTCTATCATGGTTATGACACTTCTATGATGATAATTGTGACACAAACATGTTCATCATAGATGTGGTAGGCTCTTACTTCTATGACAAAAAAATCATGACAAAAAATGGGTTTTTCATCCTGGGCGGGCCGGAGACGTGCCTGCACGACATTCTTTGGGAAAACATGATAGAAGTGAGGGCAAGGAAAATTTCGGGGAGCTCCCGGTTACGGTGGGTGGTCGGGGCCGAGCGATGTAGTGTGGTTTGCACATTTCACTTGTACGCGCGCGTGTGCGAGGCGCTCGCTAACTGAACCCGAGCGAGGCATTCGCTTATTGAGCCTGAGCGATTACATTAGCTACATACTGAACACGAGCGGTCGATCCCACTACGTACTGAAGTCGATCGATCGATCCTTTCACTGCTAACTGAACCCGAGCGATTCCTTCGCTGCTAACTAAAGCCGACCGATTCCTTCGCTGCAAACTGAACCCTATCAATCGATCATTCTCACTGTTCAATGAACCTGATCCAGCCCCCATGCGAGACGTAGTCAGCTAGTGTGTTAGTTTGCCTCCCGATGGACAACGCCCCTTGCTGCCGCGCACATGATATGTGGAGCGAGTCAAGACATGGTGACTCGACCTAGCCGGTTGGTTGTGGATGAACAATTCCCAGTGGGGTTTGGATGAACAGGACCCCGTGGTTGCTGCTGGATGAACATGATCCCGAGGAGGCCGCCACACCCCAACCAGTTGGGGGTGGATGAACAGGACCCCGTGGAGGCTGGATGAACAATAGCATGTAGATGAATAGTAGCTGGTGGAGGCTGGAGGAAGTCACGGTGGTGGACAATAGCAGGTGGAGGCTGGAGGAAGTTGATGGTGGATGAACAATAGTAGGTGGTGGCTGGAGGAAGTCGACGGTGGATGAACAGTAACCCGTGGAGGCTGGAGCGAGGTAGTAGAAGGTGGATGAACAGTAGCCCGTGGAGTCCCGTTTTGTGCTACGCCACACCTGGCCCTCCCGATGAATAGGACCCAGTTTCGACCATATGCGCTCAAACAGAAGTTCGTTTTCTCCGTTTTGTGGTACGCCAGACCTCTCCCGATCAACAGGACCCTGTTTCGACCATAGGCACTTGAACAGAAGCCTGTTTCCTCCATTTTGCGGTACGCTAGACCCTTCCCATGAACATGATCCTGTTTCAACCGTACGCGATCGAACAGAAGGTCGTTTCCTCCATTCTGTGGCATGCTAGACCTTGTTTCTGCTGTTCCGTCCAAGCGTGTTGGCTCTCGATGAACAAGACATATTCCAACCCAGTCGGTTGTCTCCCGATGAACACGATGTTGTTTCCTCCGTTCCGACCCAGCTGGTTGGCTGCTGATGAATAGGATGCCATCGTTGTACACGTTCGAGACCCCGCCCGTATGTACGTACGTAGCCATATTTACTTTCTTGCAGTGTGGTTGTAGGTACGTGTACACGATATAGACGGGACTGCGTGACATGCTATGTCGGCGGCTCTACTACGACATGTGCCACTCCTTACTCGGCCACAATTAATACCTGCAGCGAGACCGATCGACGTACGTACACGTTCGCAACCAGACAGATAATGCTACATACGCTTCGACATTCTTGATTCTAGCTGTTAGGAGGCATTATTTTTTTGTGCACGTAATAAGGAGGCACTTCCTTTCGTACGAAGATGTAGCTACTGGGACCAAGCTTTTAGGGAAAGGAAGCATTTCTTTTCCGCGTAACAAGGAGACACTTCCTTGCATGCAAAGATATAGCTAGTGGGTCCCAACTGTCAGTGGGAGAAACATTTTGCAACATATAAAGGTTCTTCTGGTGGGTCCTCGATGTTAGGTGGAGGAATCATTATTTTGCACGTAATAAGGATGCACTTCATTGCGTGCGGTCATGGATCCAGCTGTCAGCCTATCCACATATAGTCCTCTTCCGATGGATGTTGTTACTTGACCATGTTAATCACGCCGCACCAAGAGCACCAAGGCAGTGGACGACGGCGAGGTCTAGGAAGGGAATAACCCGGAGCCAGGGAAGACTCGATAGTTGTTTCCCACGTGGAGGGGAGTATGAGGGTTTACTGGTTCGACTGCAGTGTAAGACTGCCATCGCCAGAGAATAATAGGAGGTGTGGGTAAGTAGAGGGATGGTTAGACCGGCGATGGGAGTAGGTTGGGGCCTGCACGACAGCATAGCCAACCATGGGAGGCGGGAGCAGGCAGTCCCGCAGGCGCTGGTTTGGGCGGCTGGAGCAGGAAGATCTAAGATTGAAGAAGTACGACGGCCATTGGATGGACATCCAACAGTCACTGCTCTCATGTGTTGACTAAGTTGAGACGACTTTCCGTACGCATCAACCTATTTTTTAGGAAAGTGTACGCGTCAACCTAGTAGGCCCACAAGTCAGCCTCAAATCTGTGGAAAATATCATACAACCCATCTGCCATTATTTCTAATAAATTACAGCTCATTCGCTAATTCTTAAGGATTTTTTTGAAGCTCATATTCTTTTTGTTAGCATTACAGCCATATTCTAGCCACGGTTAAAAAAATCAACGACATTTGCATATTTCGGTGCGGTCTGAACTTTTAAATCACGAAATCTTGAGTCACATTCAAACTAATTTTAAATATAAATTTATATCAATTTAAAATCCAACATAATTTTCCTTGAAAAAACGAAATTTGAAATGTCGAACTAAAAAGACGAAATTTGAAAGTAATTGTCGGTTTGCTGTGTTTTTAAAATTTACAACCCATTTTTTACTACTTATAGCCCATTTTCTGGGCAAGCGAATACATTCTTCATGTCTTGAAAGATTTGCAGCCCAATAGGGCTGAGAAAAGAAAGTAGGTCTCTGTTGGGTATTCTTTAAAAAAATAGAACTTGGCTAGCCATTTTCAGAAAGAAAGAAAAACAACTGGGCTCATCATGTGGTAAACATAAAATGAAAGCCTGGACTAGACAGGCCATGGCCCCGTTGATACCCTACTCCATCTCTAAAACTAAATAACAACTGCGAGACTTGTTGGATCCATGGTGTCAACCACTCATTATGTAGTTCTCTCGTTTATTGACCACGTTGACAATGATGTGGGACCCAGATGTCAGACCATTAGGAGGAAGCATTTTTTTGGCATGTAATAACGACACACTTGCTTGCGTACTGCCATGATCCTGGTGGGTCCCCACTGTCATCCTCTCCATGTACAACTGTGACGCCCGTATAATTAAGCTACAACAATCCCCTGTTAATGGTGTCATGTCATCACATTACTGTTGCTAATCGTCACTTGATCCAAATCACCATTCTAATTCAAATCCAAGGTTAAAGTCCAAAATTCAAATTTGTCAAACATGAAAACAAAAATGTTTGAGATGTTACAATTCTTCACTAAATAATTGTTGTGTAGAAACCAACATCATTTGACTCACTAGTTAATCCCTAGTAATATCGAAAGTTGTCCAACAACAACTAAAATAGCCTTTCTCAAATAAACAAATGTTTATGTTTTTCCAAACCACTTGAAATCTTGGGTGCTAGCTCAAAACATTGTCTACTATTTAGGTGACAAGTTTTGGAGTCAACGGAACTTATTTGGTATTATTTTAAAAAAAATACAAAATATGGAGAAAGTTAAAAAAAGGAGAGAGGCCCCCTCTCCCCATGGGCCTCGGCCCAGCTGGCCTTGGACCAACCAGGCCGGCCCACCCCGCACCTCCCTGGCCTATATGCCCCCCTTGCCACCCGAAACCCTAGCCTCACCCC
>NC_041381.1:292914107-292934361 GCF_002162155.2 Triticum dicoccoides
CCGCACCGTCTCCGGTGCCCCGCCTCGTGCTCCGTCCCGCCGCCGCCGCGGCCTGCCGCCTCGACGCGCCGGACCGGTCACCGGATCTCCGCTGCCTGGGGCTGCCCTCGCCGGACCGCCCCGCCCCGCCTCTCCATCGGCGACCACCCTGAGCCTTCCTCGAACTCGCTGCCACCTCCCTATGGCTCCGATGTGAGCTATCGTTCTCCACTCCTCTCCTCTTCCCTGTAGAATGAACGGACCTGCACCGTCCCCGATCCGCCTGCTGCTGCGCTCCCCTGCTCCCCTGACTGACGCGCGCAGCCGCTGCTGTGGCTGCACCGCAGCCCGTGCGCCCCACGCCGACGCCTGGCCGCGCCCCGCTCCCAGCACCCTCCGACGGCTCGCACCACCTGTCGCCAGTGCACCCGCGCCCCTCTGCATCGCTCCACTCGGCACTGCCTCCTCTGCCGCGCCACCGTGGCCCCTCCCACCTCCGGCCGCTGCAGGCCCTGCCCCGCCTGCGCCTCCGGCCCTGCCGCTAGTCCGGCCGGCCGCGTCGTGGCTACCGGTGCCTTGTGCCCGCGCGAGCCCAGCCGGCGAGGCCACTGGCCTCTACATGGGCCGACCCTTCATGTTCGGTTAGTGGGTATAACCCCTCCCTGACACTAACCAGACCCCTAACCGCTCACTAACCCATGGGCCCAAGGCCACTAACTTAATCCGAGGCAATAACTTAATTTAATTAAAAAACCTATTAAAATATGTGTCACTTACACACGGCCCCACCAGCCAGTTTGACCAGTCAACTGTTGACTGCTGACTGGGCTGCTGACTCAACCCCTCCTGGACCCACATGTCAACCATGTACACTTATGTGTACACAGTGTTGTGTGCACTTAGCAATTTTGCATTTATTTTTGGATTAAAATTAATTCCTATATATAAATAAAACTTTGAAAATAATAGAAAATAAATCGTAGCTTGGATGAAAATGTTTTCTTCATGAAAGTTGCTCAGAACGATGAGGCAAATCCGAATACGCGGTCCGTTCATCCGCCACACGTCCCTAGCATAGCAAACGTGCAACCTTCCCCCTCCGTTCTAGCTGTCCGAAAATGCCAAACCTGGGGAAACATTTCCGGATGTTATCCCCCTTCGCCGGTAATGTGTAGCATCGTGTTAGAACACGTCTAGCTTTGCCTGTTGTCATGTTGTGCATATGTTTGCGTGTATTTACTGTTTCTTCCCCCTCTTCTCTCTGGTAGACCTCGAGACTGTTGTTCATGCCACTATATTTGACTACGTCGACGACGACACTTCTTCCCTTCCAGCGGAGCTTCCAGGCAAGCCCCCCTTTGATCATCCCGATATCGCCCATTCCATTTTCTCATGCTTGCATTAGATTTTGCTACTGTATTTGATTGCTCCTATTTTGATGCATAGCCTGCTTTTGTAACCTGCTAATTTGTTACTTACCTGCTTATCCTAAACTGCTTAGTATAGGTTGGTTAGTGATCCATCAATGACCCCCACTTTGTCCTTGTTGCCCCTGCTTCATCTTCGACGACTCGATCAACGTGATCGATGACCAGAGCCCGACACCTCACATCACATCACGCCCCTTTAGTTGCTCGACTCTGCAGAGCTACTAACGAGTGCCGAGGGTGATCCCTCATAATGCACTCCTGATGATAATACTGTAGTGTAGCTATTCGGTTGTGGTCAACGAGGGTGGTTCCTCTTTCACCATTCGCGATACGCCTATCGTGCAACACCTCAAGTGTGAACCTCGAGGGTGGATCCTCTTACATTCACCTTGATTATTACATTGAGTGGAATCCTCCGTGGGTGATTCCTTGGGGTTTCCCCTTGATGTTTGGACACACAGTTACCTTGACTTTACTTGAGACCATTGTTGAAGTCGGGTCGGCCCTGAGGGGTACCCGCGAGTTGATGTGAAAGTCGGGCGGGCCCGTTGAGCACCTGTGAGTTTTCTATGTGGCACGGCCGGGCAGTTTGGGCCCTTGCCATAAGTCCATGAGACGGGGTCACATTATCGCGAGTCTCTACTCGTCTCCGCGAGCCCCCAACGCACTAACAGGTTTGGGTATTTGTTCTGAGTTGGCCTCTGGCCTTTACGCACTAACCACCACGCGAGAATAGATATGGGCCTCGACGTCGCAGTATCAGCCGAAGCTTTGTCAGACGTCCAGTTCAGCATGGCGGCACAGTCGGATCGTGCTGGCCATCTGAGGCGGTGCTGGTATCCACCCTGCACGCAACGACCCGGAGTGCAACGGGCAATGGGCCCAAGACCCTGGGGCACTTAGGATGTAGACCGGCGGGGACCTCTCTGCTGAGCCTAGGTAGGGCTGCGACGTGTTGATCTTCCGAGGCCGGGCATTGACCCCAGAAAGGTGTGTCCGGCCAGAGTGATTGAGCGTGTTGGGTAACGTGGTGCACCCCTGCAGGGAAGATATATATTCGAATAGCGTTTCCACGGTAATGGGCGTTCAGACTTGTATCCGGATCTTATATAACTAGAAATGGATACTTGAGATATGTGGCTCCGAGATTGCTTTCTCGCAGGGAGTCGAGGAGGGATCTCTGGGCATTAATGTTACAACATGTTTGATAATTATAAACTGATATTCTTTACTTTTCCACATGCTGCAAGATGCTTGGAGCTACTTGAAGATGCTAGTCTTCGATAGGCTAGGCCTTCCCCTCTATTCTGGCATTCTGTAGTTCAGTCCACAGATACAACCATTCCATTTGATACCAATGCATACTTAGTATAGATCTGATGCTTGCGAGTTACTCACGGTTGCTTTGCTACCCCTTTTTCCCCTTCTTTCTTCTTTCCGGTTGATGCAACCAGATGGTGGATCCTTGGAGCCAGATGCCATCCCTGACGGATAGTACTAGATGGAGACCGCCGACGAGAGTAGTTAGGAGGTCCCAAGAAGGAGGCCTTGCCTCTTCGATCGTGTTGCTTTTGTGCTAGCCTTCTTAAGGCATCCTTGTTTAACTTATGTATGTACTCAGATATTGTTGCTTCCGCTGACTCTTGTGTATCGAGCTTGTATTCGAGCCCTCGAGGCCCCTGGCTTGTAATATAAAGCTTGTATTATTTTATTTGTGTCTAGAGTTGTGTTGTGATATCTCCCATGAGTACCTGATGTTGATCGTACACATTTGCGTGTATGATTAGTGTACAATTGAACCGGGGGCGTCACAACAACCATCTCCTTATTCCTCTCGGTTGTTGACCACGTTGACAATGCTAGATGGTGGCGCACTATGCATGGCGAGCAAACCAAGGCGGAGGACGATGTGAGGCCTCAGATGGCAATGAACAGGAGTCGTGGAAGATGTGATAGTGTAGTCGCAGGCGGAGGGGAGTACGAGGGTTGAGTAGTTTGGGTGCGGGTGCAGGTTGAGCCTACGTCGCCGGAGAATAATAAGACGTGTGGGGGAATAGAGGGATGCATGGACTGGCCAATGTTTGAGGGTACAGTAGGGCGGCAGAGGTGCATCCAGCTGTGGGAGGCGGGAGCAGGCGGGACCAACGACGTGGTTTGGTTTGGGTGGCTGGAGGAAGAAGACAAGAGATAGAAGAAACACGACAAATGTTGGATGTCAATCCAACGGCTGGTAGGCAGAATCATTTGTTGACTAAGTCAACACCACCTTGCATAGGCTTTTCCCTCGTGGGCCCCAAATGTCCAACCTTTCTTATGAAAAATTGCAGCCGATTTGGTGTGCTAGCTTAAAATAAGTTTGTGGGTGCTGGCGGGGGCTAATCACTTGGGTTTTGTAATGCACAATGAGCTCAAGCAGCCGGCGAGGGTGATCTTATTTCCCTTGGTTGGGATTTGCTAAAATATTTCTCTCTTAATTAAATAAATGGCAAGCCATTTGCCTTGTTTCAAAGAAATATAACAATCACACCGACTTGAAAAGGGCAACAACATCTAACTCCAGTTTACAAACTATACAAATGCACGAGGGTTAATTATTCATTGGGTTTAGACAAAACCCAGATTGAAATGGGCACCAACATCTAACTCCAGCACTGTTTTCAGCAATCACAATCAAATGGATTGGTTAGGTCCATAGAATGAACATCATGAGTCGTAAAATTTATTGGATAATGACCACAAGATGTTGTAAATAGAAGCCCGACACGTTTAGAAGCCCTTTTGTCCACATGAAACTCCTTTTTTGCTCTTTGATAACCCACAAGTATAGGGGATCACAACAGTTTTCGAGGGTAGAGTATTCAACCCAAATTTATTGATTTGACACAAGGGGAGCCAAAGAATATTCTCAAGTATTAGCAGTTGAGTTGTCAATTCAACCACACCTGGATAACTTAATATCTGCAACAAAGTATTTAGTAGCAAAGTAGTATGGAAGTAACGGTAACAGTGGCAAAAGTAACAGTAGCAGTTTTGTAGTAATTGTAATAGTGGAAACGAAAAGTAACTAAGCAAAGATCAATATGAAACGAGCTCGTAGGCAATGGAGGATGGAGGATGATGACGACGGTGAGCATCATGAAATTGGTGATGGAGGATGGTTGATGATGACGACGGCGACGGATTCCCCTCTCTGGAGCCCCGAACGGACTCCAGATCAGTCCTCCCAAGAGAGTTTAGGGCTTGGCAGCGGCTCCGTACCGTAAAACATGATGAATCGTTCTCTCTGATTTTTTTCTCCCCGAACGTGAATATATGGAGTTGGGGTTGATGTCGGTGGAGCATCAGGGGGCCCACGAGGCAGGGGGTGCGCCCTAGGGGGGCACCCTCGTGGACAGGGTGTGGGCCCCCTGACGTTGATTCTTTCGCCAACATTTTTTATTAATTCCAAAAATTCGCTCCAAGGATTTTCAGGTCATTCCGAGAACTTTTATTTCTGCACAAAAATAACACCATGACAGTTCTGCTGAAAACAGCGTCAGTCCGGGTTAGTTCCATTCAAATCATGCAAGTTAGAGTCCAAAACAAGGGCAAAAGTGTCTGGAAAAGTAGATACGACAGAGACTTATCAACTCCCCCAAGCTTAAACCTTTGCTTGTCCTCAAGAAATTCAGTTGACAAACTGAAAGTGATAAAGAAAAACTTTTACAAACTCTGTTTGCTCTTGTTGTTGCAAATATGTAAAGCCAGCATTCAAGTTTCCAGCAAAGATTATGAACTAACCATATTCACAATAACACTTAGGTCTCATGTTTACTCATATCAGTGGCATAATCAACTTGCGAGCAATAATAATGAATCTCGGATGACAACACTTTCTCAAAACAATCATAATATGATATAACAAGATGGTATCTCGCTAGCCCTTTTTGAGACCGCAAAACATAAATGCAGAGCACCTTTGAAGATCAAGGACTGACAAAACATTGTAATTCATGGTAAAAGAGATCCAGTCATAGTCATACTCAATATAAATTAATAGTAATGTATGCAAATGACAGCGTGCTCTCCAGCGGGTGCTTTTTAATAAGAGGATGATGACTCAACGTAAAAGTAAATAGATAGGTCCTTCGCAGAGGGAAGCAGGGATTTGTAGAGGTGCCAGAGCTCGATTTTGAAACAGAGATAAATAATAGTTTGGGTGGCATACTTTCATTGTCAACATAACAACCAAGAGATCTCGATATCCTCCATGCTACACACATTATAGGCGGTTTCCAAACAGAATGGTAAAGTTTATACTCCCCCTCCACCAACAATCATCAATCCATGGCTCGCCTGAAACAACGGATGCCTCCAACTAACAACAATCCTGGGGGAGTTTTGTTTGTAATTATTTTGATTTGATTTGAGCATGGGACCGGGCATCCCGGTGACCAGCCATTTTCTCGTGAAAGAGGAGCGGAGTCTACTCCTCTTGAGAATAACCCGCCTAGCATGGAAGATACAGACAACCCTAGTTGATACATGAGCTGTTCGAGCATACAAAACATAATTTCATTTGAAGGTGTAGAGTTTGGCACATACAAATTTACTTGGAATGGCAGGTAGATACCGCATATAGGAAGGTATGATGGACTCATATGGAATAACTTTGGGGTTTATGGATTTTGGATGCACAAGCAGTATTCCCGCTTAGTACAAGTGAAGGCTAGAAAGAGACTGGGAAGCGACCAACTAGAGAGCGACAACAGTCATGAACATGCATTAAAATTAATCAACACTGAGTGCAAGCATGAGTAGGATATAATCCACCATGAACATAAATATCGTGGAGGCTATGTTGATTTTGTTTCAACTACATGTGTGAACATGTGCCAAGTCAAGTCACGCGAATCATTCAAAGGAAGATACCACCTATCATACCACATCACAACCATTTTAATAGCATGTTGGCATGCAAGGTAAACCATTATAAACTCCTAGCTAATTAAGCATGGCATAAGCAACTATAATCTCTAGTTGTCATTGCAAACATGTTTAGTCTTAATAGGATGAATTAGGAACGATGAACTAATCATATTTGCAAAAACAAGATAGGTCGAGTTCATACCAGCTTCTCTCATCTCAATCATTTCATCATATATCGTCATTACTACCTTTCACTTGCACGACCGAACGGTGTGGATAATAATAATAGTGCACGTGCAAGCATTCAATTCAAGGGAGAAGACAAGGTAATATGGGCTCTTGGTTAAATCAATAATAATGCATATGAGAGCCACTCAACATTTTTCATTATGGTCTTCTCCTCTTGACCCCCAAAGAAAAGGAAAGAAATAAAACTATTTACACGGGAAAGCTCCCAACAAGCAAAACAAGAACGAGAAATCTCTTTGGGTTTTCTTTTAATTACTACTACAAGCATGGAAAATAAACTAGCTAAACGCTACAACTATTTTTTTGGTTTTTTCTTAAGGTTATCAAACACACAAGAAGAAAGCAAGAAAAGAAAATAAACTAGCATGGATAGTACAATGAAAAAGTATGAACACCGACAACTAAGATGAGTGTGTGAACATGAATGTAATGTCGGTGAGAAATACGTACTCCCCCGAGCTTAGGCTTTTGGCCTAAGTTGGTTTACGCCCATGGATCAAAGTGGTAGCTGGGGTCGTACTGAGATGCCGCAGCCATTGCCTCATGAGCTGTAGCTTGGAGGCGGGCTGCCTCCATCCTTCTCTCGTACTCGTTCGCCTCCTCCCTGGTTGTAATATATCACCTTTTTGTCTGAAAGTCAAAGAAAATCAAGAGCATGGAGAGCAACATGGACAGTGCGGCGTCTATCAAAGATCAGTTGGTATTGGAGGAACGTTTCATTCCTCTCAAGAAACTGGTGGCTAACCATGGCATTATAATCTAAATAAGCAGGAGGCAACTCCATATCCCCTTCATGTATGGGTATCTCAAGAAAATTAGCTACACGGGTCGCATAAATCACACCAAACAAATCTCCTATTGAACCATTATTATGCAATCTACGTGCAACGATGGCCCCCAGGTTATATTGTTTATCTCCTAACACCGCACTCCGGAGAACACTAAGATCAGGAACACACATGTGACATGCCTCATCCTTACCATTTATGCATATGCCTATAAAGAGAGCAAAATAATGTATACCAGGAAAATGAATGCTCCCTATGGTAGCTTGTGCTATTTCTCTGGATTCCCCCACAATGATACTAGCAAGAAAATCTTTAAATTCAGATTTGCGAGGTTCACTAGCACTACCCCATTGCGGGAGTTTACAAGCAGTAGTAAAATCTTCTAAGTCCATGATATAAGATTTACCATAGAGATCAAACAGGACATTGTGAGAATTATGTGAAGATGTAAATTTAATCCTTCTCACAAAGGAATCAGTTAAATGGTAGTATTGAGGGCACTAAATGGTAGTATTGAGGGCACTTATCTTGCATGAAGTCCTCAAGATCAACATTACGCACATATGCATAAAATGCATCCTTGATGCCTACTTTGACCACAAACTTCTCTGACGGCCATTCACAAGGCCGCACGTAAGCTTCCCTCGGTGCTTAATCGTCCTACTCACGTATTGCGAGACTGGGTCCTTGCTTCCTTGAAGAACCACCTTGGTACATTTTTCTAGACATATTTCTTTCGCTGAAAAATTCCTGAAAATTTAGTAACTCAAAATAAAAATGAACCAAACTCAACAAAATTGATAGCAACTACTCCCACAAGTGCCTAGAGACTATATCATGCATTAGAGCTACTTGGGACCAAATAAATTTGACATGCAAGCTCAAGAATAGGGTCACCTAGGCAGCAAAAATTGGCAATGAATAAAGAACTAGAACAAAAACAAATTGAACCATTGGAGGAATCACATACCAAAGAACAATCCCCCAAAGCAGTTTTGTGAATGGAGCTTTGAGCAAGGAGATCGAAAATGGCAGCAAGATGAGCTAGAACTCGTGCTTGAGCTGGATGGTGATTTTTTTGGAAGGAAGAAGAAGTGTGTGGGTGCAGGAATAAGTGGAGGGGGTCCGCCGTGGGCCCACGAGGTAGGGGGCGCGCCCCATGGGGGTGGGCGTGCCCTGGACCGTCCTGGCCAGTGTCGGCGTTATGGGAACGGGGGTACCCAGACTTGCTTGCCTGCGGCCTGCGGCGTGGCTCAGGGAGTGGCCCGGTACGGCCCATCTTCATCAACACATACTCAAGACCCTCGCGAGGCGCCAAGCCTTGCGGGGCGGATGACAGGAGGCTTCCTCGGGCACAGCCTCGTCAGACTAGCTCACGAGGAGGCGGAGAGATCAAGGCGGGGTACCTCACGAGGTGCCCATGACGCAAGCCATGACGACCGAGGCTAGGCGGGCGCCAGGCGGGCGCCGGCCTGTGCAGAGTCCTTGTTTCCTCTTTGGTGCAAAGGGGCAAGCGCAGGCAAGAGTATCAAGCAAAGGCAACCATTTCGGTGCAACAAGACCAAGACCAGCAGGACGTCAGGATGGAGGTCATCATGGAGCCCAACCCGGCATCACCGTCAGGGTCTTTGGCAGGCAAGGACCGACTTTAGTCAGGATAAGTGTACTAGATGTTCCCCTTCAAAATGGCCAATTGTTGGCGCCCTTCCCGCTCAATATTTGGGAAGAGGCCCAGGGCCTCCCTCTATAAATAGAGCTAGCCACCGCAGGGGAGAAAGTGGGAGATTTTGGGGAGACTAGAGAGAGAGAGAGAGAGGTGACTGAACTCACCCAAGCAGTTCATCGCACCAGCCAAGAACAGCCCCTCGCGAGGCTGTTCTTCCTTGTACTATTCATCATCAGCCCCTGAGGCAATCCACCACACCACAAACTGGAGTAGGGTATTACACCACAATGGTGGTCTGAACCAGTATAAATCTCGTGTCCCTTGTGTTGTTCTTCGTGTAGTTTAGATCCTTGTGAGGCGACGAGACGTGGGTAGGCAGGAGGTGTGATCTCCGCACGCACCCTAGAGTTCGAACCTTGAGGGTCTGCCGGAACCCGAAATCCGACATTTGGCGCGCCAGGTAGGGGTGCACCGGAATCCTTCTCCCGCTGCCTCGTGTACCGTCGCATCATCGTCATCATGTCCGGTGACCCAACGGGCAATCCCGATCCCTGGGCGGCCTGGCCCGCCCGCATAGAGCCGCTTGCCCAAGGCAACCTCAACCCTGTGCCCCAGGCAACCCGTGGTCCGCAGGGCGGTGCGGGCCACGGGCGACGCGATCAGGCGGCACCAGCTCTCACGCTGCGGCAGGTGCGGTCGGCAGCAAGGGCCTCAAGCCACGCCGCGGCTACGGCGCCGTACACCCGGCGGGAGCAGGCAAACTCAAGGGCCGCGCTCACGGTAGCCCGAGAGCTACTACAATGCAGGCTGCTGGAGGGCGGCCGCGACGTGCTACTGGAGCGGGTGGCAGACCTCCTGGGCTCCGCCGCCTCGGGGGCTCACCCCTTTTGCGCCCAGCCACCGCCTCAGGCCCAAGGCGGACCGCACGGAGGCCCCACGCGTGCCCGCACAGCTCCGAGCGGATTCCAGGGCCACTCCAACGCCAACCTGGCCGTCGGCGCCTGGCTGCCAATAGTGCCGCCTCCGCCTCCGACCAGCGAAGGGGGATCCACTACAGCCCATGGTCCTGGTGGGCCGCCATGCTACCACTCCCAGGTGGACACCTCGAGCAAGACTGTGTGGCACATGGGGCACTAGAGCGAGGCATTCGGGGCGGCGACCCGGGAAGCATATGTGCCCCACATGGTGAATCAAGGACATGCGAAGGAGGAAGACCATGGCTCGTTCCTCCGCCCAGGCTGGGGGGAAGAGACACCCGAAGCTGAGCTCTTTCAGGAGCCCAGGGAAGGCCTCATCGACCGTGCTGGAGGCAGCGACTATCGGGTACCGTTAATCCCTTAGGAATAGGCATACGCTAACCATGGATCACGGGGGGTACAGGTCGTCGCGGCGGATGGCCGCCCCAGTCTAGCAGCTTCCTACCCCTCAGGAGGAGGGCACCGAGGGCTGCAGGAAGGGGGCCGAGATCCGGCCTCGCCCACGCGGCGCTCGGAGCAAGGCGTCCTCAGGAGGTAGGCCCTCTGCCGGGGAGATGCCTCAGGGCCTACACCCGGCAGAGGACCCATGGTCATCGGGGGAACCACTGGCGACCGCTCTATCCCATCGGTGGCGTCCTCGGTCTCCGACCATCGTCGATGGCAATAGAGTGTGGCACAAGGCGGGGCCCTCGTCTGGCGATATGAAGCAAGGTCGGTACCTGTGAATAAGGCCCAGTGCCTGTGAAGCTCACCGCCCCGTGACACTCTCACGTAATAGTGAGTGGGGCTGTACACGCCACGGAGTCTCCGGAGAGCCGCCCTCGGGCCTCGGGGGCTCCCGCCCACGCACTGTGGCAGCACTTAGCCCCACGCTGGTGAGAATACGTTGAAGACTAGACTAGGTGCCGGACGCGACCTTTCTGCTTTTTTTGCCTTTTCTTTGGTTGTCGTTTTTCCCCTGTTTGGATTTAAGTTGGATTTGAGCTTGAGACATGTGTGTGTTCGGGGAAGGGGTGTTTAGTCTCGTTCGAGCAATCTCTCGCGTTCTGGTTACCGCTTTGCGTCCATCCAGTTTCAACTGCCTCCCCTCGTGAGCCCCTCGCGAGCCGGGCCAGGCCCAGCATCCGCGCAGCCCCGACTGCCATCACCACGCCCTCTCAGGAGGTTCTCATTACAGGTTCAATGGGCTCGTTCAGGAGGCACTCAGGACATCACAGCCCTCCGCAGGATCGCTTAGGGCCCATGCGGGTCGAAGGTAAACAAGCCAGTCGACTCGTCACAAGACCAGCCGCTTGGCATTGGCATGCGGGTGATATCATGTCTACAAATACGCTAACTGCAAGTTTTTACATGAGGGGCTCCCCCTCCCAAAATGCTCTTACAACCCTCAGGGCCAAGCCCGAACTCTCTCTGCTCAGGGTAAAAAGCAGGAACAATGCGTGGTTAATCGGATAAATCCCCCAATGCATCCTCGGGGGCAACTCTGGAGTCACCACTGGCATCGCTGGCCTCGCCGTCGCCTTCTGTGTGTCATCAGCACCTGGGCCATTCACCACTCGGCCCTCATCAGCAGCTACGACCACACCGTCGTCATCGGCGGTGAAGGCCCTAACAAGGGCATCCATGTTGTCTTCCACCCAATGCGCCAGATCGCCCCGGATTGCCAGGGGTACCGGTGCAATGGCGGCATCGAAGTCAAAATGGGGGTCCATGTTCTGGAGATGACTGAAGATGCGAGAAAAAGCACGCCCAAGCAGGGCACAACTCCTCTCCTCCACCAACCTGTCGGCTCTGCCTCACCGAGTCTCCAGTTGCGTCACCACATCGGTGAAGAACTGAAGGTTACCAGCGAAGTTAACCACATGAGGCTCCCCAACGGCTGCCTCGCAGATGTTGCCCAAGGCCATGTTAGCTCTTTCCCAGAGCGTGCGGAGCATAGGGCCATGCATGCGCTCCAAGGTCTGCCGCTGGCGTATCTCGTCCTCGCTCCGTCGCGCGATGGCCTCAGCCGCGTCCACCCTTTGACGGAGAAGAAGCACCTCGGCACGGGAGGAAGCCACCTCCACCTGTGACGCGCCAAGGGCGGCCCCGGCAGCGTCCGCACGCCGCGTCACTTCATCTAGCTTGGCCTTTAGGGCGGCGGTCCTGCCCTCTGCTTTGACCCTAATCAACTCCAGCCTCTCCTCGAACTCGCACTCGAGGTTCAAGCGGGCCGCCGCCACCCGGTGATCAACCTCTTCTAAGGCTCGGGCTTCCCTCGCGGCAACGTCATCCTCCGCCTACGCCACCAGGCGCTCCCTCGTCTCCAACCGCTCGAGGTCCAGGGTGCGCTCGGTGGCCTCCAGCGTTAGTGCCTCCACATGTCTCTGGAGCTCCGCCCGGTCGACCGAGGCCCCCTTCATCGACGCAAGGGCCGCCTCACGCAACTCCACCTGCTGCTCCAGGGAGCTACTCCAGGCCCGGAGCTCCCACGCCTGCTCCTCTGCAGCCCTGCGCCACTGGTCAGCCTCCTGGGCCTCCTCTATCGCCCGGGAGCAGGCCTCCCCAGAAGTCGCCAGCGACACCTCGGCCTTCTCATTGTCGAGGTCACGCTGGTGGCGCGCAAGGGCAACGACCACCTTCAGCTTGCGCCTCTCCTCAGCTAGGCGCAGGCCCTCGGCCTCAAGGCGCGCATCCTTGCCAGCAAGCTCTACACCAAGCTGGCTCACTGCGTCAGCCGCCCTCCGGAGAAACCCTTGGCGAAGGGCGCGGAGCTCCCGAGCATGCTCGAGCACGTCTTCCGCGTCATCCTCCGCCCCAGGTGCGCGCAGAGGGCCACGAACCAGCATTCCCCCTCTGGGCAGGGGGCTGGGGGCTGGCGCCCTCGCGATGGCCGGGCGCGCCCGGCCAGAAGCCTGGCCCAGAGCCGGTTCGTCCTCCAAGGAAGAACGCAAGACCGACCTCAGCCAGTCGCCGTCCACGACCAATCGAAGAGCCCAGGGCAGGCTGGCTATACCCCGGGAGGGCTCACGAAGGAGGGTCGCACGGTGCACAAAATCATGATGGATCATAGGATGGCTCACCTCTCCAACCGGCCTCACCACAAGGGCAGTGCTTGAGCTCGGGGAGCTTGGGGATGGTGGAGAGGGCGAGGCCAGGAGGGATGGCTCCACAGTCGTCTCTGTGAACTCGGCAGGAAGGGCCCTGCAGGGCAATGATCAGCTGGAGCAACGGGAAAGTAAGGGAATAAGAAAGGGGAAGGCTTACGCATCAATGGCGAAGTACTTCCTGCGCTTCAATAGAAGGAAAGGGTAATCATCATCCAAGGCCGCATTTCCCTTTCGGAGAGCCTCAAAGTCCACGCAGAAGCGGCCTAGGAGCTCAGCGCAAGGGTTAGCCTGCGACGAGGAAGAAGCGCCAATGTGACCGGCATCGGGGGCGTCGCCCTGGCGCACGCCGCCAGACGCCGCCCCGTGAAGGGTGGCCGGGGCCTCAGGAGCCTCTGCCACGGGAGCCGCGGGCCGCGGCTCAACACCTTCAGCCGCCGCAGGTCAGGCCTCAAAAGCTGCCGCCTCAGGAGTTCCGCATGGCGTCATCATCCCGACGGCGGCCCCCTCAGCCCCCGGTGGCCCTTGCCTCCCAGCTCCACCACTCGAGGAAGGACCACCACGGGCAACCGGAAGGGCAACCACCACAACTGGGTTCTCACGAGGTCCCATGAGGCCTGTGGGGAGCAGCCCCCATTCGTCAAAGCTGGGCATCTGCTTCACAAAATCAGCCCTGCTTGAGCAAAGGTACAACAGGGCACCCCCTTGCCGGAGCTGCCAGGGGAAGGGTTCCAGTCAGAATCATGAGGACCTTCCTCAGCACTTCAGGTGCCAGATCTTCCTTCTGGAGCCTCATGCGGTCTTCACGCCCCCCGAAGGCCCACATCCGGCGGGAATGGCGCTGGAGAGGGGCAATGCGGCACCGGAGGAACTCCTTCACCACCTTGGGTGCCGTCACACCGAGTGCCCTCAAGTTCGCAAAGCGATGCCAAACGAAGACGAGCCGGGGGCTTGTGAGCGTCTCCTGGCCCCAGCCTGAATTGGGGATAGCGGGCAAGGTTGGCTCCGAGAGCAGGCGTCTAGGCACTTCGACATCCACGTACAGCCACCGCTCTCGAAACCCAGTCGCAGGCAGAGGAAGGCTGAAATCAATTTCCGAGGCCGCCGTTTCTGGCGCGGCGAGGAAGCTCACGCACCCCGAGCATCGGGTGGGGTCGCTGAGGCGCAAAGAGAAGAAGTGGCGCAGCAAGGCGACTGAAGGAGGAATGCCCACCATTGCCTCGCAAACAAAAGAGAAAACGGCAAGGAGAGCAATGGATTCGGGACCCAAATGCATCATGTGGATCTGGTAATGGGAAAGTACACGTTGAAGAAATCGGAAAAGGGGGGAACCAGTCCCGCCCACAGGGCGTCGGTGAAGTATCGGACCTCGGTGACTATTCTGTCAATGGAGAAGTGAGACGCGGGCCAGACCGTCGTCCTCCCACACTTATTGAAGATGGTGGCGAGGGTGGAACTAACCTTGTCCAAGGCTTCCAGGTTGAGTATGATCGACTGATCGACAGCGGGAGCCGTCGACGGCAGCGAGCGGGGCGAGGGCACAGGATTCTTCCCTTTCCCCTTCTTTGTCGGCGCCATGGCGACAGGAAGGGGGAGGTTCGAGATTGGATTGGAAGCGGAAGTTGGAGCTCAAGGAGAGGAAGAGCAGGGGACGCACAAGCGGCGAGAAGAGGGATGACTGTGTGCAAACGCGGGTCCGCCTAGCTAGGCGCAAAATAAGGAGGCATGGGGAAATAGGGCCGCCCATGTCCAATCAACCACCACGTGGTGCCCAAGGCCGCAGGCTGTTGGGGCCCGCGGCGCTTCGCACTTGCCCCTTCGCTTCTCTGCTAAGCCAAGTCCGGGTGCGCCTTGGGCCCGGGGGCTACTGTCGGCGTTCTGGGAACGGGGGTACCCAGACTTGCCTGCCTGCGGCCTGCGGCGTGGCTCAGGGAGTGGCCCAGTACGACCCATCTTCATCAACACATACTCAAGACCCTCGTGAGGCGCCAAGCCTCGCGGGGCGGACGACAGGAGGCTTCCTCGAGCACAGCCTCGTTAGACTGGCTCGCGAGGAGGCGGAGAGATCAAGGCGGGGTACCTCACGAGGTGCCTATGACGCAAGCCATGACGACCGAGGCCAGGCGGGCGCCGGCCTGCGCAGAGTCCTTGTTTCCTCTTTGGTGCAAAGGGGCCAAGCACAGGCAAGAGTATCAAGCAAAGGAAACCATTTCGGTGCAACAAGACCATGACCAGCAGGACGGCAGGATGGAGGTCATCGTGGAGCCCAAGCTGGCGTCACCGTCAGGGTGTTTGGCAGGCGAAGACCGACTTTAGTCAGGATAAGTGTACTAGATGTTCCCCTTCAAAATGGCCAATTGTTGGTGCCCTTCCCGCTCAATATTTGGGAAGAGGCCCAGGGCCTCCCTCTATAAATAGAGCTAGCCACCGCAGGGGAGAAAGGGGGAGATTTTGGGGAGACTAGAGAGAGAGAGGCGACTGAACTCACCCAAGTAGTTCATAGCACCAGCCAAGAACAGCCCCTCGCGAGGCTGTTCTTCCTTGTACTATTCATCATCAGCCCCTGAGGCAATCCACCACGCCACAAACTGGAGTAGGGTATTACGCCATAATGGTGGCCTGAACCAGTATAAATCTCGTGTCCCTTGTGTTATTCTTCGTGTAGTTTAGATCCTTGCGAGGCGACGAGACGTGGGTAGGCAGGAGGTGTGATCTCCTCGCGCACCCCAGAGTTCGAACCTTGAGGGTCTGCCGGAACCCGAAATCCGACAGCCAGGTGCTTGCTCCCCCTTCTGTGTTCTCAGTGCCAGATATTCTCAAATATTCCAGAAAAAATCATATTAAATTTTCAGGGCATTTGGAGAACTTTTATTTTCGAGGTATTTTTTTATTGCACAGATAAATCAGAAAACAGGCAGGCAATACTATTTTTGCTTTATTTAATCTAAATAACAGAAAGTAAAAGGAGGGTACAGAAGGTTGTGCTTTCTAACTTCATCCATCTCATGCTCATCAAAAGGAATCTACTAACAAGGTCGATCAAGTCTTGTTAACAAACTCATTTTGGATAAGATGGAACCGGAGAAATTTCGAATAACACTAGGTTACCTCAATGGGGATATGTACATCCCCAATAAAAATAATATCATATTTCTTCTTGATAGTGGGAAGAGGAAATTCAAAACCTCCAATAATAATTGATGGAACTTTTCCAATTAATATTGATACTGTGAACTTGAGGTTGTTTCCTCGGAAAGTGTACCGTATGCTCATTACCATTAACATGAAAAGTGACATTGCCTTTGTTGCAATCAATAACAGCCCCTGCAGTATTCAAAAAGGGTCTACCAAGGATAATCGACATACTATCGTCCTCGGGAATATCAAGAATAACAAAGTCCGTTAAGATAGTAACGTTTGCAACCACAAAAGGCACATCCTCACAAATGCCGGCAGGTATATCAGTTGATTTATCGGCCATTTGTAAAGATATTTCAGTAGGTGTCAACTTATTCAATTCAAGTCTACGATATAAAGAGAGAGGCATAACACTAACACCGGTTCCAAGATCACACAAAGCAGTTTTAACATAGTTTCTTTTGATGGAGCATGGTATAGTTGATACTCCTGGATCTCCTAGTTTCTTTGGTATTCCACCCTTAAAAGTATAATTAGCAAGCATGGTGGAAATCTCGGCTTCCGGTATCTTTCGTTTATTTGTAATAATACCTTTCATGTACTTAGCATAAGGATTCACTTTAAGCATATCAGTCAAACGCATACACAAAAAGATAGGTCTAATCATTTTAGCAAAGCGCTCAAAATCCTCATCATCCTTTTTCTTGGATGGCTTAGGAGGAAAAGGCATGGGTTTCTGAACCCATGGTTCTCTTTCTTTACCGTGCTTCCAAGAAACAAAGTCCCTCTTGTCATAACTTTGATTCTTTGATTGTGGGTTATCAAGATCAACAGTAGGTTCTATCTCTACATCATTATTATTGCTAGGTTGAGCATCAACATGAACATTATCATTAACATTATCACTAGGTTCATGTTCATCACCAAATTGTGTTTCAGCATCAGAAATATAAATATCATTGGGATTCTCAGGTGTGTCGACAGCAGGTTCACTAGGAGCATGCAAAGTCCTATCATTTTTCTTTTTCCTCCTAGAAGGACTAGGTGCATCAACATTATTCCTCTGAGAATCTTGCTCAATTCTCTTAGGGTGGCCCTCAGGATACAAAGGTTCCTGAGTCATTTTACCCATTCTAGTTCTACTCTAACAACAAATTCGTGTTTATTATTTAATTCATTGAGCAAATCATTTTGAGCCTTAAGCACTTGTTCTACTTGAGTGGTAACCATAGAATCATGTTTACTAATGAGTTTAAGTTCACCTTTAACTTTAGACATATAATCACTCAAGTGTCCAATCATATAAGCATTACTTTTCAATTGTCTACCAACATAAGCATTGAAGTTTTCTTGTTTAGCCATAAAGTCATCAAATTCATCCAAGTACTGGCTAGCAAACTTAGTAGAAGGGATTTCAACTTTATCATATCTATAGAGAAAATTTACCTTTACTACCTATGTCGGGTTATCAAGACCATGTATTTCTTCAATAGGAGGTATATTAAGGCCATGTATTTCTTCAACAGGTGGCAAATTCTTAAGATCTTCAGCTTTAATACCTTTTTCTTTCATAGTTTTAGTTGCCTCTTGCATATCTTCAGGACTGAGAAATAAAACACCTCTTTTTTTGGAGTTGGCTCAGGAAGTGTCCAATTGTTTTCATTAGTCAACATATTATTCAATAGCAATTCAGCTTGATCAATAGTTCTTTCCCTGGAAACACAGCCAACACAACTATCCAAGTGGTCTGTGGAAGCATCGGTTAGTCTATTATAAAAGATATCAACTATTTCATTTTTCTTGAGAGGATGATCAGGCAAAGCATTGAGTAATCGGAGAATCCTCCCTCAAGCTTGTGGGAGACTCTGTTCTTCAATTTGCCCAAAATTATATATTCCCCTCAGAGCAGCTTGTTTCTTATGAGCAGGGAAATATTTAGCAGAGAAGTAACAAATCATATCCTGGGGACTACGCACACAACCAGGATCAAGAGAATTAAACCATGTTTTAGCATCACCCTTTAATGAGAACAAAAATATCTTAAGAATATAGTAGTAGCGACTTTTCTCATCATTAGTGAACAGGGTGGCTATATCATTTAATTTAGTAAGATCTGCCACAACAGTTTCTAATTCATAGCCATAAAAAGGATCAGATTCAACCAAGGTAATTATCTCAGGATCGACAAAGAAATCATAATCCTTATCAGTAACACAGATAGGTGAAGTAGCAAAAGCAGGGTCATATTTCATTCTAGCATTCAGAGACTTCTATTTCAGCTTAGCTAATAACATCTTAAGATCAGATCTATCATTGCAAGCAAGAAAATCTCTAGCAGTTTCTTCATCCATAACATAACCCTTGAGGCACAACAGGCAATTCATATTAGGGGGAGAATCTTCATCATCACTTTCATCAATATTATCAGTTTCATTCTCTCCAGCCCTAGCAAGTCGTTCATCAAGAAATTCACCTAATGGCACAGTAGTATCAAGCATAGAAGTAGTTTCATCATAAGCATCATGCATAGCAGAAGTGTCATCATCAATAACATGCGACATATCAGAATTAATAGCAGAAGCAGGTTTAGATGTCGCAAGCTTACTCAAAACAGAAGGAGAATCAAGTGCAGAGCTAGATGGCAGTTCCTTACCTCCCCTCGTAGTTGAGGGAAAAATCATAGTTCTTTCGTCTTTCAAGTTCCTCATAGTGACCAGCAGATATAAATCCCAAGTGATTCAAAGAATAGAGATATGCTCCCCGGCAACGGCGCCAGAAAATAGTCTTGATAACTCACAAGTATAGGGGATCGCAATAGTTTTTGAGGTTAGAGTATTCAACCCAAATTTATTGATTCGACACAAGGGGAGCCAAAGAATATTCTCAAGTATTAGCAGTTGAGTTGTCAATTCAACCACACCTGGATAACTTAATATCTGCAGCAAAGTATTTAGTAGCAAAGTAGTATGGAAGTAATGGTAACATTGGCAAAAGTAATAGTAGCAGTTTATTAGTAATTGTAACAGCAGCAACGGTATAGTAACTAAGCAAAGATCAATATGTGAAAAGATCGTAGGCATTGGATCAGTGATGGATAATTATGTCGGATGCGATTCCTCATGCAATAGTTATAACATAGGGTGACACAGAACTAGCTCCAGTTCATCAATGTAATGTAGGCATGTATTCCGAATATAGTCATACGTGCTTATGGAAAAGAACTTGCATGACATCTTTTGTCCTACCCTCCCGTGGCAGCGGGGTCCTATTGGAAACTAAGGGTGTAACGCCCGGGATTCGATGCGCCAGCTGTATGCCAGTTATTCGCCGTAGTTTCCATGTCATTTGCTTGCGTGTTTCATTTTATTATGTCATCATGTGCATCTCATTTTGCATACGTGTTCGTCTCATGCATCCAACATTTTCCCCGTTGTCCGTTTTGCAATCCGTCACTCCCATGCCCTCCGGCGTCCCCTTTTTGTCTCTCATTGTGAGTGGGTATTAAACTTTCTCGGAATGGCCCGAGGTTTGCCAAGCGGCCTTGGTATAACACCGGTAGACCGCCTGTCAAGCTTCTGCCATTTGGAGGTCGTTTGATACTCCAACGGTTAACTGCGTAGCCCGAAACCCCCCTTTTCTCTTGCAGCCCAGCAACCCTTCCAAAGTGGCCCAAAACCCGTCTAACTCCCCTCCATGCTCTCGGTCATTCGATCACGATCGTGTGGGCGAAAACCGCTCCTTATTTGGACTCTCCTAGCTCCCAGAATCTATAAATAGACCCCACCCCTTCCATTTTCGCGGATGACACCCTAGTCCTCTCCTCCCCGCGCCGCCGGACATGTCCATCCGCGCCGGACATGTCCGCCGGACACGTCGCTCCGGCCAATCCCGTCGCGCCACGTCAGCAGCGCCGCCGCCTCGCCCAATCGCGCATCGCCACCTCGTCCCCGCCGGCTCTCTCTCTCCTCCGCGCCGCCGGGCCCGCGGGGCCCATCGCCGGCCCGCCCCCGGGCCGAACCGGGCCTCGCCCCGT
>NC_041381.1:292935136-292939026 GCF_002162155.2 Triticum dicoccoides
CGGCGAGCGCTGCCGGCACCACGACACGTCTCCCGGCCTCCCGCGCCGCCGCGGAGCACCGCCGCGGAGCGCCGCCGCCGCCTCGCCCGTCGTCCGCTGCCCAGCTTCAGCCGGATCCGGCGACCTTCGTCCGGGATCCGTCCTCCACGTCGCTCGCCGGAGCTCCAGCGGTCGCGCCGCCGCCGTTGACCCGCGACCCGTCTAGATCGGGACGGCCTCGGCCAGCCCAGACCCCGACCGCCAAACCAAACGCCTCGCCCGCGCCGGATCGCCTTGTCCCGGAACGCCTCCGTCCCGGGTTGATTTTTTTCGCGAGGGTATATTTTCGCCGTCCCCAGATCTGCAGTAATTTTCATGCCATGTTCATGCCATCATATCTATGCATCCGTAGTTCCGTTTCACGCGTGTAATATGTCAAATTGTTCGTCTCAACGTGTACTTCATTGATTTCCATTGCATCATATTCATTTGAGGTCATCTTGATGCGTGAATCATCGTTGCAAGAGTGCTTCATGATGTTGTCTGCTGTCTGTTAACAGAACGAGCTCTTTTGTCATTTTTGCCATGATTGATGTGTGCATCCTATGAGGTTGATGTCTACATGTGTTTTGATCTATGTTATGTCTTCTTTACAGAGGTGCTTACCATGTATTTTTGTGATCAATATGGTGACTAGAACAAGCATGCAAACTAGGCATCGTGATATTGCTGATTTTAGTCCCTGTTCTGCTGTTATATTGATGCCATGTAAACATGATGCTACAGAGAGATCCATGCATATTTGGAGATACTTCAGTAAGGATGTTTTGAACATATGTTTATTGTATATCCATTCATGCCCCTGTTGGCAATTATGGAGTAGTCTAGCATGTCATTTTCGTGCTCTACTTTTGCTTCAAAATGTTTCCTGTAGCATGTTGCTTGATAGCTCCAAACATTGCAACCTGATGTTATTTGCTGCAAAGTCTGAACTCTTATTATTTGCAATCTTGCCATGTGTGTTTGAGCATGTCCTAGTGATTTCTGGAGATAGCTCAGTGTTCATGTTTTGTTGTGCTTTACCTGTACATCATGCCCATGCCTTTTGTTTTCATATTGTGGTACTGTAGCATGTTGTTTTGGTGCTTGCAAGATGCCTACTTGCTGTTTTGGACAGCTTGTCCTTTAAACTTGTTTCATGTGTGTGTGTTGAACCGTTGCTCCGTTTTGAGTGTGCTCTATATGAAACTTGCTTGATTTTGCATGTAGTTTCATATTATCATGTTGCATCCTTGTTTTGAGGTGTTTGCTTGATGTTTGGATGCATTTTGCATCATTGCCATGTATAACTTGCTTTGCTCATATCTTCTAGGCCGTAGCTCCTAACTAAATGAACTTTATATGTAACTTGACTAGAATCTCGTGTAGATCACCTTTGTGCATCTTAACTTGCTGTTTAACAACTTGAACATAAGGTTTATCTAGATCTGGACCAATTTCGAAATTTGCATAAGAGGACTTACCGGAATTGTTATAGGTTGTTCCCGGCCTCATTTAAACTTGCCTTGATGTGTTGCTCTTGTTTGCATCATCTCTTGCCATGAGTAGCTTCATGTAGATTTGTCATGCATCATACTTGTTGTGCATCATGCCTTGTTCATGTGTGGTATGTTTACTATGTTGTGTGCTTCTTCTCGATAGTTCCCGTTTCGTTGCGATCGTGAGGATTCGTTCGTCTACGCTTGATTCGGCTTCATCCGTTCGTCTTCTTCATGGACTTGTTCTTCTTACTTGCGGGATTTCAGGAAAGATGACCGCTACCCTGGATCTCACTACTATCATTGCTATGCTAGTTGTTCGTTCTATCGCTATGCTGCGCTACCTATCACCTGTTTATCAAGCCTCCCGTATTGCCATGAACCTCTAACCTTTGACACCTTTCCTATGCAAACCGTTGCTTGGCTATGTTACCGCTTTTGCTCAGCCCCTCTTATAGCATTGCTAGTTGCAGGTGAAGTTGAAGATTGCTCCATGGTGGACAGGATTTTGGTTGGGATATCACAATATCTCTTATATTATTAATGCATCTATATACTCTTATGCCTGGTGTTTTGTTCCACTCTTGCCGCCCTAGTTTCCGTCATATCGGTGTTATGTTCCCGGATTTTGCGTTCCTTACGCGGTCGGGTGATTTATGGGACCCCCTTGACAGTTCGCTTTGAATAAAACTCCTCCAGCAAGGCCCAACCTTGGTTTTACCATTTGCCTCACCACCACCTATACCTTTCCCTTGGGTCGGCCAACCCGCATCTTTATTTTAGCCCCCCCGGACCAGTGCTTGTCTAAGTGTTGGTCCGAACTGAGCTGCCTGCGAGGCCACCTCGGGGCAACTTGCGGGTTGGTTTTACTCGTAGCTAGTCTCATCCGGTGTTTCCCTGAGAACGAGATATGTGCAGCTCCTATCGGGATTTGTCGGCGCATCGGGTGGCTTTGCTGGTCTTGTTTTACCATTGTCGAAATGTCTTGTAAACCGGGATTCCGAGTCTGATTGGGTCTTCCTGGGAGAAGGTATATCCTTCGTTGATCGTGAGAGCTTATCATGCGCTAAGTTGGGACACCCCTGCAGGGTATAATCTTTCGAAAGCCGTGCCTGCGGTTATAGGCAGATGGGAATTTGTTAATGTCCGGTTGTAGATAACTTAACACCAGATCCGAATTAAAACGCATCAACCGCGTGTGTAGCCATGATGGTCTCTTTTCGGCGGAGTCCGGGAAGTGAACACGGTTTCTGGGTTATGTTTGACGTAAGTAGGAGTTCAGGATCACTTCTTGATCATTGCTAGCTTCGCGACTGTTTCGCTTGCTGTCTTCTCGCTCTTATTTGCGTATGTTAGCCACCATATATGCTTAGTCGCTGCTGCAGCCTCACCACTTTACCCCTCCCTTTCCCTTTAAGCTTTGCTAGTCTTCATACCCATGGTAATGGGATTGCTGAGTCCTCGTGGCTCATAGATTACTACAACAACAGTTGCAGGTACAGGTTATGCGATGATCATGACGCGAGAGCGATGCTTGCTTGCGTTGAGTTCTTCTTCTGCTTCTTCGATCAGGAATAGGTTCCAGGTCGGCAGCCTGGGCTAGCAGGGTGGATGTCGTTTGAGTTTCTGTTTGTGTTTCATCCATAGTCGGATGATGCTCTTATGTATTGTGATGTTGTATTCGTGTGGCATGTATGCCTTATGTATGTATTCCCATCTATTATGTAATGTTGATGTAATGATATCCACCTTGCAAAAGCATTTCAATATGCGGGTCTATCCTTGGTGGGAACTTCGAGTTCCTTTTGGATAGGGTCGCATATTGGGCGTGACAAGTCGGTATCAGAGCCTCGACCGACCTTAGGAGCCCCTTGATTGATCGTGTAGTTTGGTCGTTGTTGAGTCTAGAAGAAAACTATTTTGAGTCTTAGGATTATATATATCGGAGAGTAGGATTCTTTTTACTCCTCAGCCCCTTTGTCGCTCTGGTCAGGAATCTTGATGTAGGTGTTTTTGTACTACTCCTCTTCCCTTTCAAATTTTCTTTAGGATCACGCAGTTGGTTTTCCGGTAGTTTTTCCTCAGCTCTTTTATCCGGTGCATTTCTCGTCAAGTTGAGTCGAGCCTCTTCATCGTTGCCAAGTTCAATCCTCAGTTGTTTTCTTTTCCCACCCGCCCACCCTTCTTCTTCTCGGAACCGGAGTCCATAAACGAGTATCCATCCTACTCATGCGAAGTCTTTGCTTTCTTTCCTCAATGTTTTCAACCGGTGTTTTCTCTCCAAGTTATTCGTCGGTAACCCCTTCCAAGTTGCCTTTGTTTTCCCGCCCTCCCACCCTCTTCTTCCTGGAGTCTGACTCTCTCTCGACCATC
>NC_041381.1:292939483-292942115 GCF_002162155.2 Triticum dicoccoides
GTAAATTAATTCAACCGGTGAATTCTCGTCTTGTTCGTCATTCTTCATCCCTTTCTTTTTCCGGTGGACCCAATTCAAGTATTCGCTGTTGATCATATTCTTTCCCTCAACTCAAGTGTTCTCCTTGCTCGTTTTCCTCTCGCCAGTTTATCCTTCTGGAGTGCTCAGGACATCTCAGGAGATTCGTCTGTGTTCCAATTAATTCGAGGTTGTCACCTCATTCAATTATTTCAATTGTTCCGGTGCATCATCTATCTGTTCAATAATCCTTTTCAACGGTGTTATCTCTTCAGTGGGCCCTAACCCACAGGTCTTTTTCCAGGATCTTACCTGACTCTTCTATTTCCCCGGAGCTAACCTCAATTCTTTTCAAGTGTGACGTAAGAATGGATCCCATCAGTCAGATGCCTTTCCAAGATCGATTTCAAATCATTTCATTGTTGGCTCAACCTCTTTGTTTTTCATTATTCTAGAGTTTCTCAGCAATTTTGGTGGTGTTTCTCGTCGTCATTTGAAGATCGCAGAAGAGTATTTTTTTCCTCTAAACCTTGTCCGTTCTCTCAAAGTTTCGTGGTTCTAGCTTCATATTATCCTCTCAAATTATTCCATTTGTCAGATATTCCTTTTCTCAACCATCCGGAGTTTGTTAGGAGTTGTTTTTCCATTTCTTTTCACCGGAGGCCATCGTTCCAGAAGAATTCTTCGCCCTCATCATTCCGGCTACCGTTATCCAATTATCCCGGTGCATCTGTCAAGTATTCTTTATCAGTTCATGATCTCTTTGTCCTTTTGCATTTAAATCCCCTCTATCTTATTTGTTCTTCTAATTCTTCCCGGTGATTCCTTCTCTTTCATCAGTCATTTCTGAATTCTAACGATGGTCGTTCAAGATTCATTTTCCTTGATCATCATTTTTATACATTCGATCTTTCCAATCCTACCGGTGGTTCATGAAGACCTTCTCAAGTTTGCGACATGTCACTTCTCAATCCTTTTCAAGAAGAATAAGTAGTATGAGAAATCCATTGTTTCTCATCAAATTAATTGGTGGAGGATAAGCATATAATAAATCTTATTCTTATTTCCTCAAAGTGATTAATCCCTTTTCTTTGGAGTTTGTTCTTGATGAATAAATTCTAGTTCCAAGTGTCTTCATCTTTTTTTTCCGGAGTTCAATTTCCTCGGCCATTTCGTCGGAACCTCCATCTAAATCATCGCAAGGCTCATCTTATTCTCATATCCTTCATTCTATCTCATCATATTTTTGATACCGGAGTTCTTCATGGTGGTTCTTCATGATTTAATTCATTTTTCAAGAGTTCATCAAGATTTTGTTGGTGGAGTTCAAGTATCTTTTCTTCTTGCATCTCAAAGTGCAATTAATTCTCCATATTCTTTTGAAGTGGAGTTTTGCATTCCTTCGTTCTTCTCAGCTATTCAATCATTTTAGTTTGCGGTTGGTTATCACCTCTTAATTTCTGAGATGTTATCCATAAGTCCACGACAAGCTTATTCTTTTCGTTGCTGATCTTCTCAACAACTCCATTCAACCCTTCCTTCTAAATTCTTTTCATTCAATTCTTTCATTTCTTCCGGAGGCATTGCATTGTTCATCTCCTCAAGTGCCATCTCTTTGGGTGAAGCTCATGTTCTATTCTTTCCTTGTTCAGCCGGAGTGCTGCCTAAATCCTTTCAGTCTTATTCGTTTCTTATCTCGTTCTAACCGGAGTGGTTTGATAGCCTATCTGATTCTGTGAGCTTTCGATTCTCGTCATTCTCGTCGTTCCTCTCTTCTTCTCGAGTGCTCTCGATTCTTTGCTTCTTCTCTTGAGTTCTTGTTTCACCTCATCCCTTTTCCCTTCCGCCTCGGTCCTAAGATCTTGGGACGAGATCTCTTGTTAGTGGAGGAGTGTTGTAACGCCCCGGATTCGATGCGCCAGGTGTATGCCAGTTATTCGCCGTAGTTGCCATGTCATTTGCTTGCGTGTTGCATTTTATCATGTCATCATGTGCATCTTATTTTGCATACGTGTTCGTCTCATGCATCCGAGCATTTTCCCCGTTGTCCGTTTTGCAATCCGTCACTCCCATGCCCTCCGGCATCCCCCTTTTGTCTCTCGTTGTGAGTGGGTATTAAACTTTCTCGGAATGGCCCGAGGTTTCCCAAGCGGCCTTGGTATAACACCGGTAGACCGCCTGTCAAGTTTCGTGCCATTTGGAGGTCGTTTGATACTCCAACGGTTAACTGCGTAGCCCGAAACCCCCCTTTTCTCTTGCAGCCCAGCAACCCTTCCAAAGTGGCCCAAAACCTATCTAACTCCCCTCCATGCTCTCGGTCGTTCGATCACGATCGTGTGGGCGAAAACCGCTCCTTATTTGGACTCTCCTAGCTCCCAGAATCTATAAATAGACCCCTCCCCTTCCATTTTCGCGGATGAAACCCTAGCCCTCTCCTCCCCGCGCCGCCGGACATGTCCGCCGGACATGTCGCTCCGGCCAATCCCGTCGCGCCACGTCACCAGCCCCACCGCCTCGCCCAATCGCGCATCGCCACCTCGTCCCCGCCGGCTCTCTCTCTCCTCCACACCGCCGGGCCCGCGGGGCCCATCGCCGGCCCGCCCCCGGGCCGAAA
>NC_041381.1:292942570-292969345 GCF_002162155.2 Triticum dicoccoides
GCCCCGCGCCGGCGCCCGACTGCCCGAAGCCCGGCGCCGGCCCCGCGCCCTAGGCGCCGCGCCCCGCCGCCTCCCGCGCCGGCGGCCGCGCCCTGCCGCCCCTCTCCTCCGCCCGCCGCCGGCGAGCGCCACGGCACATCTCCCGGCCTCCCGTGCCGCCTCCCGGGCTCCTGCGCCGCCGCGGAGCGCCGCCGCCGCCTTGCCCGTCGTCCGCCGCCCAGCTTCGGCCGGATCCGGCGACCTTTGCCCGGGATCCGTCCTCCACGTCGCTCGCCGGAGCTCCAGCGGTCGCGCCGCCGCCGTTGACCCGCGGCCCGTCCAGATCGGGACGGCCCCGGCCAGCCGAGACCCCGACCGCCAAACCAAACGCCTCGCCCGCGCCGGATCGCCTCGTCTCGGAACGCTTCCGTCCCGGGTTGATTTTTTCGCGAGGGAATATTTTCGCCAAGTCCCCAGATCCGCAGTAATTTTCATGCCATGTTTATGCCATCATATCTCTGCATCCGTAGCTCCGTTTCGCGCGTGTAATATGTCAAATTGTTCGTCTCAACGTGTAATTCATTTCTTTCCATTGCATCATATTCATTTGAGGTCATCTTGATGCCTGAATCATTGTCGCAAGAGTGCTTCATGATGTTGTCTGCTGTCTGTTAACAGAACGAGCTCTTTTGTCATTTTTGCCATGATTGATGTGTGCATCCTATGAGGTTGATGTCTACATGTGTTTTGATCGATGTTATGTCTTCTTTACAAAGGTGCTTACCATGTATTTTTGTGATCAATGTGGTGACTAGAACAAGCATGCAAACTAGGCATCGTGATATTGCTGATTTTAGTCCCTGTTCTGCTGTTATTTTGATGCCATGTAAACTTGATGCTACAGAGAGATCCATGCATATTTGGAGATACTTCAGTAAGGATGTTTTGAACATATGGCTATTGTATATCCAATCATGCCCCCGTTGGCAATTATGGAGTAGTCTAACATGTCATTTTCGTGCTCTACTTTTGCTTCAAAATGTTTCTTGGCAGATTGTTTACATGTTATTCAATTTTGCCAAGGTTGTTGTTAGTGATCCTTGCACCCTATGGACTTGATCTTGCCATGCCTAGCTTCATAAACATATCTTCTTACTGTTGGGTGCCTTGCCATGCCATTTATTGCTCTGTGGTGAGTGGTACAAGCTCATCTACATGCCTTCATAATACTGTTTCTGCCATGTTTGAATATGTAATATAACTTGCTATGTTTACATGGGTGCCATCATATTTTCTGATCCTTTTTGGCTTATGGTCAGTAAGGGACTTTTGAAATATGCATTTAGTAGATTCATGCCATGCCTTTGTTTTCCATGATAAGTTCCTGTAGCATGTTGCTTGATAGCTCTAAACATTGCAACCTGATGTTATTTGCTGCAAAGTCTGAACTGTTATTATTTGCAATCTTGCCATGTGTGTTTGAGCATGTTCTAGTGATTTCTGGAGATAGCTTAGTGTTCATGTTTTGTTGTTCTTTACCTGTACATCATGCCCATGCCTTTTGTTTTCATATTGTGGTACTGTAGCATGTTGTTTTGGTGCTTGCAAGATGCCTAGTTGCTGTTTTGGACAGCTTGTCCTTTAAACTTGCTTCATGTGTGTGTTGAACCGTTGCTCCGTTTTGAGTGTGCTCTATATGAAACTTGCTTGATTTTGCATGTAGTTTCATATTATCATGTTGTATCCTTGTTTTGAGGTGTTTGCTTGATGTTTGGATGCATTTTGCATCATTGCCATGTATAACTTGCTTTGCTCATATCTTCTAGGCCGTAGCTCCTAACTAAATGAACTTTACATGTAACTTGACTGGAATCTCGTGTCGATCACCTTTGTGCATCTTAACTTGCTGTTTAACAACTTGAACATAAGGTTTATGTAGATCTGGACCTATTTCGAAATTTGCATAAGAGGACTTACCGGAATTGTTATAGGTTGTTCCCGGCCTCATTTAAACTTGCCTTGATGTGTTGCTCTTGTTTGCATCATCTCTTGCCATGAGTAGCTTCATGTAGATTTGTCATGCATCATACTTGTTGTGCATCATGCCTTGTTCATGTGTGGTATGTTTACTATACTGTGTGCTTCTTCTCGATAGTTCCCGTTTCGTTGCGATCGTGAGGATTCGTTCGTCTACGCTTGGTTCGGCTTCATCCATTCGTCTTCTTCATGGACTCGTTCTTCTTCCTTGCGGGATTTCAGGCAAGATGACCGCTACCCTGGATCTCACTACTATCATTGTTATGCTAGTTGCTTCGTTCTATCGCTATGCTGCGCTACCTATCACCTGTTTATCAAGCCTCCCATATTGCCATGAACCTCTAACCTTTGACACCTTTCCTATGCAAACCGTTGCTTGGCTATGTTACCGCTTTTGCTCAGCCCCTCTTATAGCGTTGCTAGTTGCTGGTGAAGTTGAAGATTGCTCCATGGTGGACAGGATTTTGGTTGGGATATCACAATATCTCTTATATTATTAATGCATCTATATACTTGGTAAAGGGTGGAAGACTCGACCTTATGCCTGGTGTTTTGTTCCACTCTTGCCGCCCTAGTTTCCGTCATATCGGTGTTATGTTCCCGGATTTTGCGTTCCTTACGCGGTTGGGTGATTTATGGGACCCCCTTGACAGTTCGCTTTGAATAAAACTCCTCCAGCAAGGCCCAACCTTGGTTTTACCATTTGCCTCACCACCACCTATACCTTTCCCTTGGGTCGGCCAACCCGAGGGTCATCTTTATTTTAGCCCCCCCCCTCGGGGCCAGTGCTTGTCTAAGTGTTGGTCCGAACTGAGCTACCTGCGGGGCCACCTCGGGGCAACTTGAGGGTTGGTTTTACTCGTAGCTAGTCTCATCCGGTGTTGCCCTGAGAACGAGATATGTGCAGCTCCTATCGGGATTTGTCAGCGCATCGGGCGGCTTTGCTGGTCTTGTTTTACCATTGTCGAAATGTCTTGTAAACCGGGATTCCGAGTCTGATCGGGTCTTCCTGGGAGAAGGTATATCCTTCGTTGATCGCGAGAGCTTATCATGGGCTAAGTTGGGACACCCCTGTAGGGTCTAATCTTTTGAAAGCCGTGCCTGTGGTTATAGGCAGATGGGAATTTGTTAATGTCCGGTTGTAGATAACTTGACACCAGATCCGAATTAAAACGCATCAACCGCGTGTGTAGCCGTGATGGTCTCTTTTCGGCGGAGTCTGGGAAGTGAACACGGTTTCTGGGTTATGTTTGACGTAAGTAGGAGTTCAGGATCACTTCTTGATCATTGCTAGCTTCGCGACCGTTCCGCTTGCTCTCTTCTCGCTCTTATTTGCGTATGTTAGCCACCATATATGCTTAGTCGCTGCTGCAGCCTCACCACTTTACCCCTTCCTTTCCCTTTAAGCTTTGCTAGTCTTGATACCCATGGTAATGGGATTGCTGAGTCCTCGTGGCTCACAGATTACTACAACAACAGTTGCAGGTACAGGTTATGCGATGATCATGACGCGAGAGCGATGCTTGCTTGCGTTGAGTTCTTCTTCTGCTTCTTCGATCAGGGATAGGTTCCAGGTCGGCAGCCTGGGCTAGCAGGGTGGATGTCGTTTGAGTTTCTCTTTGTGTTTCATCCGTAGCCGGATGATGCTCTTATGTATTGTGATGTTGTATTCGTGTGGCATTGTATGCCTTATGTATGTATCCCCATCTATTATGTAATGTTGATGTAATGATATCCACCTTGCAAAAGCGTTTCAATATGCGGGTCTATCCTTGGTGGGACCTTCGAGTTCCTTTTGGATAGGGTCATATATTGGGCGTGACAAAGGGATATTAAGGCCTCCTTTTAATAAAGTACCAGACCAAAGCATTAACACTTAGTGAATACACGAACTCCTCAAACTACGGTCATCACCGGTAAGTATCCCTATTATTGTCACTTCGAGGTTAACGGATCATAACACATATTAGGTGACTATATACTTGCAAGATAGGATCAAGAGCTCATATATATTCATGAAAACATAACAGTTTCAGATCTGAAATCATGGCACTCGGGCCCTAGTGACAAGCATTAAGCATAGAAAAGTCATAGCAACATCAATCTCAGAACATAGTGGATACTAGGGATCAAACCCTAACAAAACTAACTTAATTACATGGTAAATCCCATCCAACCCATCACCGTCTAGCAAGCCTACAATGGAATTACTCACGCACGGCGGTGAGCATCATGAAATTGGTGATGGAGGATGGTTGATGATGACGACGGCGACGGATCCCCCCTCTCCGGAGCCCCGAACGGACTCCAGATCAGCCCTCCCGAGAGAGTTTAGGGCTTGGCGGCGGCTCTGTATCATAAAACGCGATGGATCTTTCTCTCTGACTTTTTCTCTCGTAACGTGAATATATGGAGTTGGGGTTGACGTCGGTGGAGCATCAGGGGGCCCATGAGGCAGGGGGCGTGCCCTAGGGGGGGCGCCCCCACCCTCGTGGACAGGGTGTGGGCCCCCTGACGTTGATTCTTTCACCAATATTTTTTATTAATTCCAAAAAGTCACTCCGTGGATTTTCTGATCATTCCGAGAACTTTTATTTCTGCACAAAAATAACACCATGGCAGTTCTGCTGAAAATAGCATCAGTCTGGGTTAGGTCCATTCAAATCATGCAAGTTAGAGTCCAAAACAAGGGCAGAAGTGTTTGGAAAAGTAGATACGATGGAGACGCATCAACTCCCCCAAGCTTAAACCTTTGCTTGTCCTCAAGCAATTCAGTTGACAAACTGAAAGTGATAAAGAAAAACTTTTACAAACTCTTAGATCTCATGTTTCCAGCAAAGATTATGAACTAACCATATTCACAATAACACTTAGGTCTCATGTTTACTCATATCAGTGGCATAATCAACTAGCGAGCAATAATAATGAATCTCGGATGACAACACTTTCTCAAAACAATCATAATATGATATAACAAGATGGTATCTCGCCAGCCCTTTCTGAGACCGCAAAACATAAATGTAGAGCACCTCTGAAGATGAAGGACTGACTAAACATTGTAATTCATGGTAAAAGAGATCCAGTCATTGTCATACTCAATATAAATTAATAGTAATGTATGCAAATGACAGCGGTGCTCTCCAGCGGTTGCTTTTTAATAAGAGGATGATGACTCAACATTAAAGTAAATAGATAGGCCCTTCGCAGAGGGAAGTAGGGATTTGTAGAGGTGCCAGAGCTTGATTTTGAAACAGAGATAAATAATATTTTGGGTGGCATACTTTCATTATCAACATAACAACCAAAATATCTCGATATCTTCCATGCTACACACATTAAGGCGGTTTCCAAACAGAATGATAAACTTTATACTCCCCCTCCACCAACAATAATCAATCCATGGCTCGCCCGAAACAACGGGTGCCTCCAATTAACAACAATCCTGGGGGAGTTTTGTTTGTAATTATTTTGATTTGATTTGAGTATGGGACTGGGCATCCCGGTGACCAGCCATTTTCTCGTGAATGAGGAGCAGAGTCCACTCCTCTTGAGAATAACCCGCCTAGCATGGAAGATATAGACAACCCTAGTTGATACATGAGCTGTTCGAGCATACAAAACAGAATTTCATTTGAAGGTGTAGAGTTTGGCACATACAAATTTACTTGGAACGGCAGGTAGATATCGTATATAGGAAGGCATGGTGGACTCATATGGAATAAGTTTGGGGTTTATGGATTTTGGATGCACAAGCAGTATTCCCGCTTAGTACAAGTGAGGGCTAGAAAGAGACTGGGAAGCGACCAACTAGAGAGCGACAACAGTCATGAACATGCATTAAAATTAATCAACACTAAGTGCAAGCATGAGTAGGATATAATCCACCATGAACATAAATATCATGGAGGCTATGTTGATTTTGTTTCAACTACATGTGTGAACATGTGCCAAGTCAAGTCACTCGAATCATTCAAATGAGGATACCACCTATCATACCACATCACAACCATTTTAATAGCATGTTGGCGTGCAAGGTAAACCATTATAAACTCCTACCTAATTAAACATGGCATAAGCAACTATAATCTCTAATTGTCATTGCAAACATGTTTAGTCATAATAGGCCGAATTAGGAATGACGAACTAATCATATTTTCAAAAACAAGAGAGGTCGAGTTCATACCAGCTTCTCTCAACTCAATCATTTCGTCATATATCGTCATTATTGCCTTTCACTTGCACGACCAATCGGTGTGGATAATAATAATAGTGCACGTGGATTGGACTAAGCTGGAATCTGCAAGCATTCAATTCAAGGGAGAAGACAAGGTAATATGTGTTCTTGGTTAAATCAACAATAATGCATATGAGAGACACTCAACATTTTTCATTATGGTCTTCTCCTCATGACCCCCAAAGAAAAGGAAAGAAATAAAACTATTTACACGGGAAAGCTCCCAACAAGCAAAAGAAGAACGAGAAATCTTTTTGGGTTTTCTTTTAGTTACTAGTACAAGCACCGAAAATAAACTTGCTAAACGCTACAACTATTTTTTTGGATTTTTCTTAAGGTTATCAAACACACAAGAAGAAAGCAAGAAAAGAAAATAAACTAGCATGGGTAGTGCAATGAAAAAGTATGAACACCGACAACTAAGATGAGTGTGTGAACATGAATGTAATGTCGGTGATAAATATGTACTCCCCCAAGCTTAGGCTTTTGGCCTAAGTTGGTTTACGCCCATGGATCAAAGTGGTAGCTGGGGTCGTACTGAGATGCCGCGACCATTGCCTCTCGAGTTGCAGCTTGGAGGCGGGCTGCCTCCATCCTTCTCTCATACTCGTTCTCCTCCTCCCTGGTTATAATAAATCTCCTTTTTGCCTGAAAGTCAAAGAAACCAGGAGCAGGGAGAGCAACATGGACAGTGCGGCGTCTGTCAAAGATTAGTTGGTATTGGAGGAACTGTTCATTCGTCTCAAGAAACTGGTGGCTAACCATGGCATTATAATCTAAATAAGCAGGAGGCAACTCCATATCCCCTTCATGTATGGGTATCTCAAGAAAATTAGCTACACGGGTCGCATAAATCCCACCAAACAAATCTCCAATTAAACCATTATTATGCAACCTATGTGCAATGATGGCCCCCAGGTTATATTGTTTATCTCCTAACACCGCACTCCTGAGAACACTAAGATCAAGAACACACATGTGAAATGCCTCATCCTTACCATTTATGCATATGCCTATAAAGAGAGCAGAATAATGTATAGCAGGAAAATGAATGCTCCCTATGGTAGCTTGTGCTATTTCTCTGGATTCCCCCACAGTGATACTAGCAAGAAAATCTTTAAATTCAGATTTGCGAGGTTCACTAGCACTACCCCATTGCGGGAGTTTACAAGCAGTAGTAAAATCTTCTAAGTCCATGGTATAAGATTTATCATAGAGATCAAACAGGACATTGTGAGAATTACGCGAAGATGTAAATTTAATCCTTCTCACAAAGGAATCAGTTAAATGGTAGTATTGAGGGCACTTATCTTGCATGAAGTCCTCAAGATCAACATTACGCACATATGCATCAAATTCATCCTTGATGCCTGCTCTGACCATAAACTCCTCTGACGACCATTCACAAGGCCGCACGTAAGCTTCCCTCGGTGCTTAATTGTCCTGCTCACGTATTGCGAGCCTGGGTCCTTGCTTCCTTGAAGAACCACCTTGGTACATTTTCCTAGACATATTTCTTTCTCTGAAAAATTCCTAAAAATTTTAGTAACTCAAAATAAAAGTGAACCAAACTCAACAAAATTGATAGTAACTACTCCCACAAGTGCCTACAGACTATTTCATGCACTAGAGCTACTTGGGACCAAATAAATTCGACATGCAAGCTCAAGAACAGGGTCACCTAGGCAGCAAAAATTTGGAATGAATAAAGAACTAGAACAAAAACTAATTGAACCATTGGAGGAATCACATACCAAAGAACAATCCCCCAAAGCAGTTTTGTGAATGGAGCTTTGAGCAAGGAGATCGAAAATGGCAGCAAGATGATCTAGAACTCGTGCTTGAGCTGGATGGTGATTTTTTTGGGAGGAAGAAGAAGTGTGTGGGTGCAGGAATAAGTGGAGGGGGGCCACCGTGGGCCCACGAGGCAGGGGGCACGCCCCATGGGGGTGGGCGCGCCCTGGACCCTCGTGGCCAGGTGCTTGATCCCCCTTCTGTGTTCTCAGTGCCAGATATTCTCAAATATTCCAGAAAAAAATCATATTAAATTTTCAGGGCATTTGGAGAACTTTTATTTTCGGGGTATTTTTTTATTGCACGGATAAATCAGAAAATAGGCAGGCAATACTATTTTTGCTTTATTTAATCTAAATAACAGAAAGTAAAAGGACGGTACAGAAGGTTGTGCTTTCTAACTTCATCCATCTCATGCTCATCAAAAGGAATCTACTAACAAGGTCGATCCAGTCTTGTTAACAAACTCATTTTGGATAACATGGAACCGGAGAAATGTCGAATAACACTAGGTTACCTCAATGGGGATATGTACATCCCCAATAATAAGAATATCATATTTCTTCTTGACAGTGGGAAGAGGAAATTCAAAACCTCCAATAATAATTGATGGAATTTTTCCAATAGAATTGATACTGTGAACTTGAGGTTGTTTCCACGGAAAGTGTACCGTATGCTCATTACCATTAACATGAAAAGTGACATTGCCTTTGTTGCAATCAATAACAGACCCTGCAGTATTCAAAAAGGGTCTACCAAGGATAATCGACATACTATCGTCCTCGGGAATATCAAGAATAACAAAGTTCGTTAAGATAGTAACGTTTGCAACCATAACAGGCACATCCTCACAAATGCCGATAGGTATATCGGTTGATTTATCGGCCATTTGCAAAGATATTTTAGTAGGTTTCAACTTATTCAATTCAAGTCTACGATATAAAGAGAGAGGCATAACACTAACACCGGCTCTAAGATCACATAAAGCAGTTTTAACATAGTTTCTTTTAATGCAGCATGGTATAGTTGGTACTCCTGGATCTCCTAGTTTCTTTGGTATTCCACCCTTAAAAGTATAATTAGCAAGCATGGTGGAAATCTCAGCTTCCGGTATCTTTCGTTTATTTGTAATAATATCTTTCATGTACTTAGCATAAGGATTCACTTTAAGCATATCAGTCAAACGCATACGCAAAAACATAGGTCTAATCATTTCTGCAAAGCGCTCAAAATCCTCATCATCCTTTTTCTTGGATGGCTTAGGAGGAAAAGGCATGGGTTTCTGAACCCGTGGTTCTCTTTCTTTACCATGCTTCCTAGCAATGAAGTCTCTCTTATCATAATGTTGATTCTTTGATTGTGGGTTATCAAGATCGACAACAGGGTCCTTCTCTACATCATTATTATTGCTAGGTTGAGCATCAACATGAACATTATCATTAACATTATCACTAGGTTCATGTTCATCACCATATTCTGTTTCAGCATCAGAAATAGAAATATCATTGGGATTCTCAGGTGTGTCTACACCAGGTTCACTAGGAGCATGCAAAGTCCTATCATTTTTCTTTTTCCTCCTAGAAGGACTAGGTGCATCAACATTATTTCTCTGAGAATCTTGCTCAATTCCCTTAGGGTGGCCCTCAGGATACAAAGGTTCCTGAGTCATTTTACCTATTCTAGTTGCTACTCTAACAGCAAATTCATGTTTATTATTCAATTCATTGAGCAAATCATTTTGAGCCTTAAGCACTTGTTCTACTTGAGTGGTAACCATAGAAGCATGTTTACTAATGAGTTTAAGTTCACCTTTAATTCTAGACATATAATCACTCAAGTGTCCAATCATATAAGCATTACTTTTCAATTGTCTACCAACATAAGCATTGAAGTTTTCTTGTTTAGCCATAAAGTCATCAAATTCATCCAAGTACTGACTAGCAAACTTAGTAGAAGGGATTTCAACTTTATCATATCTAGAGAGAAAATTTACCTTTACTACCTGTGTCGGGTTATCAAGACCATGTATTTCTTCAATAGGTGGTATATTAAGGCCATGTATTTCTTCAACAGGTGGTAAATTCTTAACATCTCCAGCTTTAATAGCAGAAGCAGGTATAGGTGTCGCAAGCTTACTCAAAACAGAAGGAGGATCAAGTGCAGAGCTAGATGGCAGTTCCTTACCTCCCCTCATAGTTGAGAGAAAAATCTTAGTTCTTTCGTCTTTCAAGTTCCTCATAGTGACCAGCAGATATAAACCCCAAGTGACTCAAAGAATAGAGCTATGCTCCCCGGCAACGGCGCCAGAAAATAGTCTTGATAACTCACAAGTATAGGGGATCATAACAGTTTTCGAGGGTAGAGTATTCAACCCAAATTTATTGATTTGACACAAGGGGAGCCAAAGAATATTCTCAAGTATTAGCAGTTGCGTTGTCAATTCAACCACACCTGGATAACTTAATATCTGCAACAAAGTATTTAGTAGCAAAGTAGTATGGAAGTAATGGTAACAATGGCAAAAGTAATAGTAGCAGTTTTTGTAGTAATTGTAACAGCAGCAACGGTATAGTAACCAAGCAAAGATCAATATGTGAAAAGCTCGTAGGCATTGGATTAGTGATGGATAATTATGTCGGATGTGATTCCTCATGCAATAGTTATAACATAGGGTGACATAGAACTAGCTCCAGATCATCAATGTAATGTAGGCATGTATTTCGAATATAGTCATACGTGCTTATGGAAAAGAACTTGCATGACATCTTTTGTCCTACCCTCCCGTGGCTGCGGGGTCCTATTGGAAACTAAGGGATATTAAGGCCTCCTTTTAATAGAGTACCGGACCAAAGCATTAACACCTAGTGAATACATGAACTCCTCAAACTACGGTCATCACCGGTAAGTATCCCGATTATTGTCACTTCGGGGTTAACCGATCATAACACATAATAGGTGACTATAGACTTGCAAGATAGGATCAAGAACTCACATATATTCATGAAAATATAATAGTTTCAGATCTGAAATCATGGCACTTGGGCCCTAGTGACAAGCATTAAGCATAGCAAAGTCATAGCAACATCAATCTCAGAACATAGTGGATACTGGGGATCAAACCCTAACAAAACTAACTTAATTACATGGTAAATCTCATCCAACCCATGACCGTCCAGCAAGCCTACGATGGAATTACTCACGCACGGCGGTGAGCATCATGAAATTGGTGATGGAGGATGGTTGATGATTATCACGACGATGGATTCCCCTCTCCAGAGCCCCGAACGGACTCCATATCAGCCCTCCCGAGAGAGTTTAGGGCTTGGCAGCGGCTCCGTATCGTAAAACACGATGAATCTTTCTCTCTGATTTTTTCTCCCCGAACATGAATATATGGAGTTGGGGTTGACGTTGGTGGAGCATTAGGGGGCCCACGAGGCAGGGGGGCGTGCCTTAGGGGGGAGGGCGCCCCCACCCTCGTGGACAGGGTGTGGGCCCCCTGATGTTCATTCTTTCACCAATATTTTTTATTAATTACAAAAAGTCGCTCCATGTATTTTCAGGTCATTCCGAGAACTTTTATTTCTGCACAAAAATAACACCATGGCAGTTCTGCTGAAAACAACGTCAGTCCAGGTTAGTTCCATTCAAATCATGCAAGTTAGAGTCCAAAACAAGGGCAAATGTGTTTGGAAAAGTAGATACGACGGAGACGTATCACTCTTCGACATACCCATCCGTCAAAACCACGCCGCTGATAAACTTAAGCCTGATGGATAATACTAACCTCACATTCAGCAGGAAGAATGTGTCAAATCTAGTGTTTGCATGGTTGACTACATATCATTCTAGCGTTATTGTCTTCAGTCGAATGTCATGAGAACTAAGAAAATCCCGGTGCTTACGAAACCACCGATTGGTTATACCTTTCTTACCCCATCCTGTTGCTGAAATAGATATGAAGATTGAAAACAGTTAAGGTCTAAAAAAAGAGTGTCAAAAGAGCAATAGTTGAATTATTAATTCTAGTACACTATATGCGGGCTTCCAATGTTCATGAAATTATCACCTTTATATACAACTTCTCCAGACATGGAAAGCATTGCAGCAAGCCAATAATCTTGTTCGGATCAAAACTATCATACCGATATATAGGATCTTGACAGAATCCATGACCATTGATAGGCTATCCATGTACAAACTCTTCATTGAGCATAGAACATATAATATTATTACACAAAGTGTACTCCAAGATGATATAGAACTTATGCGCAGAAATTTAAAATGCAGCTTATGATTACAGGTGTAGGTGATAATATGCAGTACCTGAAGAACTATGGAGCCAAACACCATCTTGAAATGAGCACATAGATTATGTATTACACCTAAGGTCTCCAGCTTAGGCGCAGAGGCGACAGTTATTTGCGATAGTGAATAACAAGAACCAAGGATCAACCTTTGAAATGAATGTGCATCTTCGATGATGAGCTCCCTTCTGTCAAAAGAAATTCCAATTCTTACAAGGTTAGGGACTTTATTTGGAGACAACCAATTCTAACTATCAAAACAAGCACCAAGCACTCTAGGGCAGGGCAAACTGGAGTGGATGATGTTGTGCAATGAGGCCTCCAACATACGAACATGCACAACTGAAAGTTTTTTGAGAAGTGGGAGTCGAATCTTTTGTACTAGATTGTCTGGTAGGTTTCACAACGCAAAGGTGGCCGTGTGGAGAGAGGAGGAAAACCGCCAGATGGACATCGGTGCTGAGGGCACAATTACATCTTGTTGGATAGATGGTATGTGATATCTAGGGGAATAGTAGAACTCAAGCAGTTGTAGTTTTCTGAATTCAGGGGATTTCAGCCAAGCGTCCACCATGTAGGGCATGCACAAGTAGAATGCGGGATGTGGAGGCCTTGAATGGAGCCTTGGTGGGAGGAGATGATGGCTCTGTGGAGTTCAAAATCATTAAAGAGGGATAGCCCACGATAGTCAAGATTAAGAGGCGCGGCGCGCCATAGAGGCGCCATCTACATGCGAGTACTTAGGTGCGGTAGCCATCCTTGGTGGGGGGAAGCGAGATGATATCCCCAAGGATGGCATTCGGGAGATTGCTGATGAGGTTTGCGTCAGATTCTTCGGGTTCCTCAGATCAAGAGGGTGGCCCTCGCCGCTTCTCCGCACGCTGTCGGTGTGGGGATCTACAACAGGCGTCGCCGCTGGCGGGAGCCTCATCTTCTTGGCACTGGGGTCTGTTGACTCCATTTTCCTTGTGGGCGTCGTGTCGAGCTCCTAGATTTGAGCAGAGTAACGAATGACGAGCCTACTTGTACTACGAGTGGGGAAGAAGGGAAGTTGGGGTTTTCTGTAGCAGTGGGGAAGAAGGGGAGCTAGGGTTTTCCATAGCAATGAGGTGAGGAATTTGGGGGTACGAGTGGAGCGAGCTGACATGAGATGGGTGGGAGTGAGGAGGAAGAAGAGCACCTAGGTTTCTTTGGGGGGGGTGTGCTGGGGAGTGCCTCTCATTAAGTAAATATATGGGCTTTTGAATTGATTTTATTATTTAGGGTGGATGGGCTGTTTTGTCTTGGACCTAGAGAAACAATTACTACTATAGTATAATGGAGACACTCTACCGCTACCCAGAAAAACAATTGCTACTAGTACAGTGGATCATTTTGTTCAAGAAATCGGTTAGTGGTAGCTGCTCAGTCTGCTTGGGAGTAGTGATTAATCGGTGAATCGGCCTATTAACTGGATTAATTAGTTGACCATTTATCGGTAGATTAAATAGGAACTTGCCAACATATAACTAGTTTTTACGTATTATACCATACTCTTATGCTCTCAACTATGTAATATACCAAAATATGCTACAGTTTGGTCGAACCCTAGCTATTGAGGAGTGAGAGGGGGACGAGAGGTGTTACTGGCCAAAATTTTGGTCTTTGTTTGCACACAAGTTAATGGGCCAGCAATGATTAATCGGCCTAACAACCGATTAATCGGTTTGACAAGCCGGCCTGACAAGTTAACACGACGAATAGGTGTTATTCAATTCGGCCACCCTAAGAGTGGTGATTAACTGGCCCGTTTTCGGTGTCAAAACTGGCGGATCTCGGGTAGGGGGTCCCGATCTGTGCGTCTAAGGCTAATGGTAACAGGAGGCAAGGGACATGATGTTTTACCCAGGTTCGGGCCCTCTCGATGGAGGTAAAACCCTACTTCCTACTTGATTGATCTTGATGATATGAGTATTACAAGAGTTGATCTACCATGAGATCGTAGAGGCTAAACCCTAGAAGCTAGCCTATGATGATTATGATTGTCCTCCTACGGACTAAACCCTCCGGTTTGTATAGACACCGGAAGGGGCTAGGGTTTACACAGAGTCGGTTACAAAGAAGGAGATCTAACATCCGGATCACCAAGCTTGTCTTCCACGCAAAGGAGAGTCCCATCCGGACACGGACCGAAGTCTTGAGTCTTGTATCTTCACGGTCCATCAGTCCGGCCAAAGTATATAGTCCGGCTGTCCGGATACCCCCTAATCCAGGACACCCTCAGTAGCCCCTGAACCAGGCTTCAATGACGATGAGTCCGGTGCGCAGATTGTCTTCGGCATTGCAAGGCGGGTTCCATCTCTGAATACTCCAAAGTAAACCTCAAACACTTAAATCGTGTCCGGCTCTGCAAGGCGATTTTCACATACCACTGTAGAGAGAACGATTATTCCACAAATATAATCTGCTGACAACTTTAGATAATGTGCCATCACACCATGGTCGAGTTATTATTCAAACCGTTTTCCCACAACCAGCCACCGCACATATTGCGAGGCGGCTTCCTCGGCATGTCTTGTCGAAGCAGAGATCATGTCCCCTTATCCTGGGATTCACATCAATACGGGTACGGCCCCACCATGCCATCAATCGTGGCGCTTGGGAAATAAGCGATTTTCAACGGGCAAGTGGGGAGGCGCACCGTTTCGTCGCCTCTATAAAGTGATAAGCCCCCCCCCATTTTTACCCACGCCTTCTTCCTCCTTTGCTTATCCATTCTCGCACCCTCGAGCTCTAGCGCCCTATTCACGCCTTCTCCGCATAGACAAACATGTCCGGAGCGGGAGGCAAGTGGGTGGCCTCCACCGCCAAGGAGGAGAACATTGCGAAGCTCTGGGCAGCCGAATACTTGGCCGCAGACATTGCGCACCGTCTCACGGACGCAGGGCAGATCATTCCGACTTCGGGACCCCACGAGAGGGTCGTGTTCCTCGCCCATTTCGTCCGCGGACTGGGATTTCCACTTCATCCCTTTGTTCGGGGGCTCATGTTTTACTATGGGCTGGACTTTATTGATCTAGCCCCAAATTTCGTCCTCAACATCTCGGCGTTTATAGTCGTGTGTGAGGCCTTCCTCCGCATCAAGCCCCACTTCGGCCTGTGGCTACGGATCTTGTGCGTGAAGCCGAAGATCCTGAGCAGCCAGCAAGCGGAGTGCGGAGGCGCCATGGTGGGCAGGATGCCCAATGTTACCTGGCTTGACAGCTCCTTCGCGAAGACCGTGAAAGGGTGGCAATCGGGGTGGTTCTAAATCACCGAGCCGCGCAATGCCAACTGGGCGGCTGCCCCCGAATTCCGATCCGGAATTCCCATGCAGCTCACTTCCTGGGAAAAGAAGGGCCTGGCCTAGGGCAAACCTGCGGAGCTGACAGGACTTCAGAACAGCATTAGAAACATGATGGACAAGAAGATCAAACTTGTCAACGTGGTCCAGGTCATGCTCTTCCGCCGAATCCTTCCGTGCCAAAGACGGGCATTCAATCTGTGGGAGTTTGATCCGGCCGAACACCAGACACTTCAAGAGCTTTACGGCACGACACACAAGGACGCATGGAAGGTGCTATTCAAGGCCTCCGAAATACCTCCTCCCACATCCGAGGACCGCGGACTCCATGCCACGCGGCTCGCCCATTCGGTGAGTTTTCTGACCATCACCAGATGTACCTTTGCCAGCATACTCATCGGAGGATTTTAAGTTATCGTGTGTATTTAATCAGGATTACATGGTGACAGCGGAGCGGATCGACTTTCCGGCTCCACTGCCGGAAGATCCAGCAACCGCTCTCCTGACGGAGATGCTAGTCCCGGCGCCATACAAGGTGCCGGAAAAGAAGGCCGAAAAGAAGGCCACAGGGACCACGAAGGGTCTCCGACGTAAGGTCACACCGGATGCCTCGTCCAAAGACGATGAGGCACGCTCCTCCCATGAAGGGGAGGAGGAGAAGAAAAGGGCCGCCCCATCCGGGGAGGCCGATGGGTCTAAGAGGGCGGCCCTGGGGACCAGGAAGGGTCCCCGGCGCAAGGCCGTCATAGGCTCATCATCCGAGGACGACGAGGCAGATTCCTCCTGTGGAGGCAGGGGGAAGCAAGAAGGAATTCCGTCTCCCCACGTTGGGGAGGAGAAGAAAAGGAAAGTCGCCCCATAGGGGGAGGCTAGGATGCCAAAGAAGGGAAAGGCGTCCCTTCCGGATCACTCAACCACGCCCGCTTACAGCGAGGAGGAGTGGCTGCCCAGGGGCAAGCCCCTAGTGAGATCGTAAGTATCCGCACTCTATAATACTTTAGTGCGATTTAGCTTCATAGTTTGTTATAACGCCTAACACGTATATGCAGTCCGGCCAGGGCTCATCCCGAGCTATCCTCTTCGGATGGGTCCCTGAGCGATTCCGTGATGAATTCGCTCCCGACGGCCACCTCCCCTCGGATCGCGGATGACACAGAGGTGTGGTCCCAAAGGGTACCAGAGCAGGGGGAGGCAGCTCTGGAGACGCCCCAAGGTGAAATTCCAGACGCCGGGCATATGGGGAGTAAGATACCCACAGATTATGCTGATGAGAGCCGCAGCAAGTTGGGCTCCCGGCCGGACACTATACCGGAACCTCCAAAGGTTCCGGATTCGGGTAGGCAGCCCCTCGCTAAGGAGGGCAAGCCGGCCGTGCCGATGACTTCTGTTGCGCCAGAGGCGTCGGATAGTCTGTTGGAAGTGCTTCACGATGCTTCCATGGATGAAGAGCACCGTATTCTTATGAGTGCGGTGATTCAGAAGGTTCGGTTCGCCAAAAGCAGATTGACCGAAGCCTGCACCAGCCTCCTGACAGGCTTTGAGGTAAGTAATCAAAAGTGTGAGAAATTATCACCCAATAGATAGTAGCCCCTGATACTCTGTTTGGTGTTTGGAAAGAAAAGCTAAACAGAGGGTCAACTCTAAACCGCAGGAGTCTATCAGTATGTGTCTATGTGAATAAGCAGGCAGTTGCTGCTTGCCCCTGCTGCCTGCACAGTAGAGGTCATCGGACTCAAATAGGACCTGGAGCAGGCCGAAGAGGAGCTCAGCCTCACGAAGAGGCAGCTTGAAGAGAACAAAGGTGAGTGATACCCCATTCACGTATCATATAGAGGAGAAAAAAATTGGTGACGCTAACAAAAAGCGTCATGATTTTGTAATAGGGGCCACGACCAAAGTGGCGGCCCTGAAGAAAGCGCTATCCGAGGCCGAAGACAAGGCGGCCACGGAGCGCATTGAGCGTGAAAAGCAAGATGCTAGGGTGGGAGAGGTACAACAAGAGCTCCAGGAGCTTGGCAAGAAGTTTGAGTCCTTGGAGCATGACTTCAAGACGAAAGAGTCTGAGCTTGCGAAGGCCCTTTTGAGCACGAAAGACACCAAGGTCGAAGCCCAATAGGCCCAGCAGGAAATCCAGGCGGCCAAGAAGATATCGGCGGGTAAGGCATTCATTATGCAAAGCAAGCATGTGGAGGAGACATTTCTTTTACTTACCCGAATTTGGAGCTCTCCAGGGGCATTTGCACATTTGCCACGCAGCATATCGGATGCCACGAGTTCTACCGTGCCGAAGAGGGGAGCTCAACGGAGAAGCTGTTCTGGTCCCAATATGCTGGAGCCGAACACCCAATGCCTCTGAGTGACCAACTGAAGCAATTGGTTGAACTCCACAGGGCGGCCGAAGTGGCCATGAAGGATTTCATAGTCTGGATGTGGCCTGGTGAGCCCCTGCTCGCCAGCTACTTTGGCTTTATAAAGCGGATGGTAAAGGCCTGTCCGCGGCTTGAGGTTATCAAGCGATCCGTTTGCATTGAGGGTGCCCGCCAGGCCTTTGCCCGTGCAAAGATGCATTGGGCCAAGCTGGATGCGGAGAAGCTGGTGAAGGATGGACCGCCAGAGGGCAAGGCGCATCGGTACCCTGAGAAATATTATGATGGCGTTATGAAAGGCGCTCGCCTCGTGGCCGATGAATGTACCAAGGACACAATCTTTGAGTGAATATGCTCATGTCGTCTTTGTAATATTAAAACGAATTTGTTTGCGCTATATGGCGCTTTATTGATTTAAAATATTACCTTCTGTGCGGCCGTTTATAAAATTCTGAAAGTAGGCCAGTCGTCGGCTTCCGCCCCCACGTAACTAGTACCGGGGTGTTCGTGGAAAACCCAGACACTCTTTATCCAAATTTTGGTCCTTGAAGGAGGTGTTTGGCGCAGCGAACAAGGCAATCGGACTATGCGGCTTTATAACTCTCACTTAGCCATAGAAGTCTACAATTTTAAATTTCGGTGAAGCCCCTAGAATTCGGAAAACTGAATTGGGGCGATATACATGCCTAAATCGGACGAGGCCGATTCCTCACCTGAAGCAGAAAAACTCTTTAAGGATTTTAGGACCTCTCGAACAGCGACCAGCTCTCACCGCATCATGACAGTCAGTCTTCGGCTTTCTCTACTAAGGTGCTCGTCCGGAAGAACCGGGACACAATCGCAGTAGTTCTCCCTGCGCTACCTTAGCCGATATAACGGAACGTAAGGTACCAAAACAAGGGAGCCGAGCAAACCTAACTATTTACCCAAGACATGATTCGGAGCTGATGCATATAATGCTATAAGTTCGTGGTGCCGCACTGTTGGAAGTGTTCGGACTTATCTTGCCATATTATGGGGCACCGTGAGAAGCCCCTGGCAAACTGAACGTACCAAAGTGTACGGATTCGATATTAAATAAACATTTTTTGGGAAAATGTGAAGATAGGAATAATAAGCTGACGCTATATATTATTTCCCATTGATAAATAATACGTCCAAGCGTATGTGTACAATTAATGCATTAAGCAGAAGCAAATAGGACTATTTGACATGTCCTATCCAAGGGCGGGCCGCATGCGGGTATGTAAAACAGGTATAACGATTATTGACAGATACCACCTGGGTATTCCCTGTGTGCGCAAAGCCTTTTGCCTCCTTGGTTTTCTCTCCTGTGATAAGCCCGATGATCTCGTCTTCTGAGGGGGCTGCCCGAAAGTAGGGTCCTGAAAGAGAAAGAAGGTTATTTAAAGTATGTGGCGGTTGAGCCGCACTGTGGACCGCGTCACCAATGCGCCTCCGCCTATGCCCATGGTATTTTGAGTGTGTAATTGTGTACGCATGGCACAAATGCTGCCTGAATGGGGTAGGGCAGAGGCCGGACTGCTAGTCGCGCTCTTGGCGTGCCTGGCGATCCTGTTGCAGGGTACTCCGGACTCGCTTGACGGTGTTCGGGGTTGTTGTCGCCGGATTGGTGGTTTGCCGGAGAAGGCTGCTTTGTACTTCTGCCGCGAGGGCCGCAGTGTGCTCTTCTGTACGGAGAGAGCGATCTGTGTTGCCATTGACTGTTATAACCCCCCGAGGTCCTGGCATCTTGAGCTTGAGGTATGTGTAGTGTGGTACCGCATTAAATCGAGCGAATGCGGTTCGTCCAAGTAGTGCATGATAGCCACTACGGAAAGGGATGATATCGAAGATTAACTCCTCACTTCGGAAGTTATCCGGGGATCCGAAGACCACTTCCAGTGTTATGGATCCCGTACAACGGGCCTCTACTCCTAGAATTACACCTTTGAAGGTGGTTTTGGTGGGCTTGATCCTTGAAGGATTGATGCCCATTTTGCGCACTGTGTCCTGATAAAGCAGGTTCAGGCTACTGCCACCGTCCATAAGGACTCACGTGAGGTGGAATCCGTCAATGATTGGGTCTAGGACCAATGCGGCTGAACTGCCGTGACATATGCTGGTATGGTGATCCCTACGATCAAAAGTGATCGGACAGGCTGACCATGGGTTGAACTTTGGGGTGACTGGCTCCATCGCATAGATGTCCCTTAGTGCTCGCTTTCGTTCCCGTTTGGGAATGTGGGTGGCATAGATCATATTGACTGTTTTCACCTGAGGAGGAAATTTCTTCTGTCCCCCCGTGTTCGGACGCCGGGGCTCCTCATCATAGTCGTTGTGCATCCCCTTGTCCTTGTTCTCAACATTTATTTTGCCAGCCTGTTTGAACACCCAGCAATCACTATTAGTGTGGTTTGCTGGCTTATCAGGGGTGCCGTGAATTTGGCACGAGCAATCAAGTATGCGGTCCAGACTGGACGATCCCTGATTGTTTCTTTTGAATGGCTTTTTCTGCTGACTGGATTTTGAGCCACTGAATCCGGCGTTGACTATCGTGTCTTCGGTGTTGTCACCATTGTTCTGACGCTTGTGTCTGTTGTGCCGTGGCTTGCCCTTACTATCACGGACGTCTGAAGTGCCGGAGGATCTAGGCGTGGTGCTACTTCGAGCCAACCAACTGTCCTCGCCTGCGTAGAAGCGGGTCATGAGTGTCGTGAGGGCCGCCATGGACTTCGGTTTTCTTGGCCGAGGTGTCGGGCGAGCCACTCGTCGCGGATATTATGCTTAAAGGCCGCCAAGGCTTCGGCGTCCGGACTTGGTTCTTTTTAGTTAGGAACCGAGTCCAGAATTTCCTGGCAGACTCTCCGGGCTGTTGGGTAATGTGACTCAAGTCGTCAGCATCCGGTGGTCGCATGTAGGTGCCTTGGAAGTTGTCGAGGGACGCGTCTTCCAGGTTTTCCCAACTGCCAATGGAATTTGCCGGCAGGCTATTCAGCCAGTGTTGGGCCGATCCTTTGAGTTTAAGGGGGAAGATACTTGATGGCATGTAGATCGTCACCGGGGGCCATGTGAATGTGGAGAAGGAAATCTTCGATCCATACTGCGGGGTCTGTTGTGCCATCGTATGATTCAATGTTTACGGGTTTAAACCCTTCTGGGAATTCGTGATCCATTACTTTGTCTGTGAAGCAGAGGGGGTGTCCGGCGCCTCTATGCCGGGCTATGTTGCTATGCAGTTCGAATAAGTCTGGTCGGCTATGTTTGGCCCGGCCGGACTTGCTGATAGTGTATCCGGCATGACGATCATCATCACGTGTTGGGGCGTGCCCCCGCGATCCGTAGATCGATCTTGGATGTCCTGCCTTGTTTTCGAGTATGTCTCGCAGGTCCTGCCTATTGCCCCGGGCCGTAGTGTATTGGCGTGGGGGTGCGGGCTGGTATTCGGGCTGATATGCCGTTTTATCCCGGCCACTAGGTGGCCAGTCAGCCTCGTCCTGTGCTGGTAGTATAGGCTCCTCCTCGAGTTGAGGTAGCAACTTGTGCTTTGGGTAACCTTTGGTGTGGTGCTCGAGTCCATATTCCTCGGTTGCCAAGACTTCAGTCCATCTGCCTGTGAGCAGATCTTGATCAGCTTGGAGCTGTTGCTGCTTCTTTTTCAAGCTCCTCGCAGTGGCCATAAGCCAGCACTTGAAGCGCTCCTGCTCTACGGGATCCTCAGGCACGCCGAATTCATCATCGCCGAGGCTCACCTCGTCTTCGGAGGGGGCATGCAGTTGTCCTCCTCCGGGTATCCGTCCGTTGCTTGTTCGTCTGGGCTGACCTGCCTGTCTTCCTGTTCGGCCTGCTCAAAGGCAGGCTGATCGGGGTTGTATTCATCTTCGGCACCATACGGATTGTTTTCGTCTCCTGTGCTGGTATTGTTGTGGTGTGGCTTGGAGCGGCGCCGATGACGCCTATGCTTTGCTTTCTTCCTTGAGGGGTTATCCTCCATTGCCCCATCTCCATTGGTTTCTTTTGGAGTGTCCACCATGTATATATCATACGAGGAGGTGGCTGTCCAGCGCCCCGTGGACGGTGGTTCCTGTTCTTCTCCTGCATCGTTGTCCACACCGTCGATGTCTTCAGAGTCGAAGTCAAGCACGTTGGTCAAATCATCAATAGTGGCAATGAAGTGGGTGGTGGGTGGGCAACGAATTTTCTCGTCACCTGCTTCCCACTCAAGCTGGACATAGTTCGGCCAAGAGTCTCCTGACAGAGAGAGAGAGACTTTAATGAGTTCAGCATGTCGCCAAAGGGCGAGTGCTGGAAGATATCCGCAGCGGTGAACTCCATTACCGGAGCCCAACCAGATTCGGCGGGCTCGGGGGCACGCGGTCTGGAACCTACAGCCGGATACGAGTCCGAGGGCCCGGTGACACAGCCTTCCTTGGGGGTGGAGTCTGTGTTCGGCTCTACCGCCTATGAGTGTGCGGCCTCCGGGGCGGGGTCCATCCACCCATCCTTGGACGACGTGATCTGCCCCGGATTTAGGTCCGGAGCTCCTGCAGGTGTGATATCCCGAATATTGTCCGACAACAGGTTTAAGCCGTGCTCGTTGTGACTGTTCGGTGCGCCTGGCGTAGGCCCGAATCCGTTGAATATCAAGTCTCCGCGGATATCGGTCGTGTAGTTCAAGTTTCCGAACCTGACCTGATGGCCAGGGGCGTAGCTGTCGATCTGCTCCAGATGGCCAAGCGAATTGGCCCGCAGTGCAAAGCCGCCAAACACGAAGATCTGTCCGGGGAGAAAAGTCTCACCCTGGACCGCGTTGTTGTTGATGATTGAAGGAGCTATCGAGCCTTGCAGCGACGATACAGAGGAACTCTCAATGAAAGCACCAATGTCGGTGTCAAAACCGGCGGATCTCGGGTAGGGGGTCCCGATATGTGCGTCTAAGGTTAATGGTAACAGGAGGCAAGGGACACGATGTTTTACCCAGGTTCGGGCCCTCTCGTTGGAGGTAAAACCCTACTTCCTACTTGATTGATCTTGATGATATGAGTATTACAAGAGTTGATCTACCACGAGATCGTAGAGGCTAAACCCTAGAAGCTAGCCTATGATGATTATGATTGTCCTCCTACGGACTAAACCCTCCGGTTTATATAGACACCGGAGGGGGCTAGTGTTTACATAGAGTCGGTTACAAAGAAGGAGATCTAACATCCGGATCGCCAAGCTTGTCTTCCACGCAAAGGAGAGTCCCATCCAGACACGGGACGAAGTCTTGAGGCTTGTATCTTCACGGTCCATCAGTCCGGCCAAAGTATATAGTCCAGCTATCCAAATACCCCCTAATCCAGGACTCCCTCACCCGTTAACTGATTAATTGGATGAATTCTTGAATAGTGTACACTATCGCTTCTAGCTCCTCCTGGGTGGTTGAAATGGCTCCCCCTACTGAATGCCATTTTACATTAGTTCACCGACATGCGGTCCATGCAACATGTGGGCCCAAATGGCATCCACCAAATTAGAAGGTTCTATGCACTACAAAAAAGGACACATACGTAACATTATGGGCCGAACGAAAAAAATTATGTCATACTTATGACACTTCTATGATGATAATTGTGACAAAACCACGTATCATCATAGATGTGGTGGGATCCTACTTCTATGACAAAAAATCATGACAGAAAATGGGCTTCTCATCCTGGGCATGCCGGGGACGCACCTGCATGACATTCTTTGGGCCGTCCATGACGGGAAAAATCATGGTAGAATCTTGGGCGAGGAAAATATCGAGGAGTTCCCAGTTACGGTGGGTGGTCAGGGTTGAGCGATACACGAAGGTTTGCGCATTTCTCTGTACACGTACGCGTTAGTGTGCAAGGCGTTGGGCTCAAACTGAACCAGAGCGAGGCATTCGCTTACTGAACCCGAGCGATTGCACTAACTACATTACTGAACCCGAGCGATCGATCCCTTAGCTTTTAACTGTACCCGAGCGATTCCTTTGTTACCGCTGCTAACTGACTCCAATTGAACCAGCTGCCTCTTGATGAACAATGACCGTTATTAGGGGTTGGATGAATAGTTCCCGATGGGGATTGGATGACAGGAACCTGTGGTAGTAGAGGCCGTTGCCGCTAGATGAACAGGACCCCGATCGAGGAGGCTGCCACACACCCGAGCTGGTTGGGGGTGGATGAACAGGACCCCATGGAGGGTTGGTTGAACAGTAGCAGGTGGAGGCTGGATGAACAGGACCCCGTGGAGGATTGGTTGAATAGTAGCCAGTGGAGGCTGGATGAATAGTAGCTGGTGGAGGCAGGAGGAACGTCGCCATGGATGAATAGTAGCAGATGGAGGCTAGAGGCAGTCAACTGTGGATGAACAGTAGCCCGTGGAGGCTGGAGGAAGTCGATGGTGGATGAACAGTAGCCCGTGGAGGCTGGAGCGAGGTAGAATACTATGGATGAACAGTAGTCCATGGAGTCCCGTTTTGCGGTACCCACACCCCTCCCGATGAACAGGACCCTGTTTCGATCGTAGGTCATCCAACACAAGTCCGTTTCCTCTGCTTTGCGGTACGCCACACCCCTCCCGATCAACATCACCCCGTTTCAACCATAGCAGCTCGAACAAAAGTCCATTTCATCCATTTTGTGGTACGTCAGACCTCGTTTCAACTGTTCCATCCAAGCCGGTTGGCTCCCGATGAATAGGACGTATTCTGACCCAATCGGTTGCCTCCCAATAAACACGACATTGTTTCCGCCGTTCCGACCCAGCCGGTTGGCTGCCAATGAACATGACGCCGTTGCTGCCGTCCGTTGCCTCTCCATGTACATGAGACCTGGCCATACATATGCAGGAGTACGCGTTCGAGACCCAGCCCGTACATACGTGGCCATATTTTTTGGCATTTGGCTGTACATATGTGTACATAGTTTAGAAGGGACTGCCTGAACTGCTACGTCGGGGGCTCTACTACTACACATGCTACTGCTTGCTCGGCCACGATTCATCATTGCAGAGAGACCGATCGATGAATATGTACATACACGTCCGCGACCAGACAAACAACGCTACATATGCTTCGATCAGGTGGGTCCCAGCTGTCAGGGAGGATAAGGAGGCACATCCCTGCGTGCGAAGATATAGCTGGTGCGTCCCAGCTGTCGAGGGAAGAATCATTTTTTTTGCCTGTAACATGGATGCACTTCGTTGCGTGTGAAGATGTAGTTGGTGAGTCCCAACTATTAGGGGGGAACATTTTTTTGCAAAATACAGCTAAGCCAAAATACAGAGGCCCTTCCGGTAGGTCCCCGCTATCAGGTGAAGGAATCATTATTTTGCGCGTAATAAGGAGGAACTTCCTTGCTGTGGCCGTGGACCCAGCTGTCATCCTCTCCACGTACAGTCCTCTTCTGATGTAAGTTGTTCCTTGACCACGTTGACGGCGAGGCCTAGGAAGGGAATGACCCGGAGCCGGGGAAGACTCGGCAGTTGTTTCCCACACGGAGGGGGGCACGAGGGTTTACTGGTTCGGCTGCAGTGTGTGGCTGCAATCACCGGAGAATAACAGGAGGTCTGGGTGAGTAGAGGGATGGCCAAGCCAGCGATGGGAGTAGGGTGGGGCGGTGAGGCATGCGCGGCAGCACAACCAGCCACGGGAGACAGGAGCAGGTGGCACGGCCAGCGCTGGTTTGGGCGGCTGGAGCAAGAAGACCAGAGGTTGAAGAAGCATGACGTCCATTGGATGGACATCGTACGGTCACTGCAGCTAGAATAGTTTATATTGACTAAGTTGACAAAGCCCTCCGTCCGCGTCAACTTAGTAAGCCCACAAGTCAGCCTCCAAATATGATGGGTCCCAGCTAGCAGGGGGAGTATTCATTTTTTGTGCGTAATAGGGAGACACTTCCTTGCATGCGAAGATATAGCTGGTGCGTCCGAGCTGCCAGCGGGAGGAACATTTTTTTAATGAAATACAGAGGCCCTTCCGGTGGGTCCCACTGTTAGGTGAAGGAATCATTATTTTGCACATAATAAGGAGGCACTTCCTTGCGTGCGACCGTGGACCCAGCTGTCAGCCTCTCCACTTTCAGTCCTCTTCTGATGCATGTCGTTCGTTGACGTCGTTGACCACACCGCGCTGAGAGCACCAGGGCGGTGGACGACAGCGAGGCCTAGGAAGGGAACGACATGGAGCCAGGGAGACTCAGAAGTTGTTTCCCATGCGGAGGGGAGTATGAGGGTTTACTGGTTCGTCTGCCGTTGCTAGAGAATAACTTCAGGTGTGGGTGAGTAGAGGGATGGCCAGGCCAGCAATGGGAGTAGGGTGGGGTGGTGAGGCCTATGCGGCGGCACAGCCGGCTACAGGGGGAGGGAGCAGGCAATCCCGCTAGCGCTGGTTTGATCTGATGGAGCAGGAAGAGCAGAGGTTGAAGAAGCACGATGGGCTTGGATGGACATCCAATAGTCATGGCTCTCCTTTGTTGACTAAGCTGACACGGCCTTGCGTGCGCGTCAACCTTTTTTAGGAAAGCGTACGCGTCAACCTATAGTAGGAGCACAAGTCAGCCTCAAATCTATAGAAAACAGCAAACAACCCATCTGCCATTATTTCTAATAATTTACAGCCCATTTGCTAATTCTTTAGGATTTTTTTGGAGCCCATATTCTTTTTGTTAGCATTACATCAGTCGGGGAAAACCGATCACCTATGGGGTCACAAGGATCCCT
>NC_041381.1:292969660-292975832 GCF_002162155.2 Triticum dicoccoides
AGTTGCATGAAGAGCAGGTCGAGTCATTAGCACACAGAGAATTTTTATCTAGGTTTGGGCCGCAAGGATGCGTAATACCCTAGTCATGCTTTATCTGGTTATATGTGTGTTCTTGAGCTTTTGAACTAGCTACGGTGCGTGCTTTATTCAAAAGTCTGAATCCTCTCTCTGTGCGCCTCGGGCCTCCTTTTATACACAAAGGGGTTGCCACAGCGGCACACAGAAGGTGGCAAGCTACAGTGATACGAGCTTATCGCTCGGTCGACGTAGGACAAGCGCATTTAATGTGTTGCCTACGTGTCCTCTCGCTTTATTGGGGATGGCAACAGAAGCCATCGCATCCTTCGCCGCTCCTCCTCGCCTCGCCACGCGTCTGGGCCGACGAGGCCTGCAGCACCACGCTGGCCAACTAGCTGATGTGTTGGTGAGATGGTAGGCTTCCACGAAGATCTGCATGCCGCCACGCAGGTGCCTGCTTAGCTGGCGTGCCTATCGTTGCACTGGAGTGGCGAAACCTTGCCGGGCACGGATCTGGCCGCGGCCTGGCGATCGTCCCTGGCAAGGGTCTTGCCGGGGGTCTTCATCTTCTGATCCCACGCAGATTCGTGGGTTTCCAATCTTTGTGAGGGGCTGCATGCTACCAGGCATGCCTCTCCAAATCTTGGTCTTTAACATTGTCAATGGTGTCAGAGCTCTCAACCTCAAGGGTGGTGGCTCTACAGGTCTCTTCGCAAGCCCCCCGGCAAGGAGCTTGCCTGGGGCCTCGCAGGTCACCTCGGCAAGGCTTGTTGCCGGATGTGGCCCTGCTTGCCTCTTGCTGCTTGCTACTCTAAGCATCTGCCTTGATATTCTTTGTTCCTGTCTTGCTTCCTGTCGTCCTTCTCTGCTTTACCAAGCCCTGCTGCAGGGGTGGCTGCGACCGTCCGTGCACAAGTAAGGGGTACAGAAGTACCCATACTTTGTACACCGACAGGATCCCCCGGGCCCGGACCACACATAAGCGCAAGGCATAGTTGGGCCAGGCCCAAAGCAGTGCGCAGGCGGGTGTGGGAGAGGCGAACCGCCACGATCTTTCTGTCAGTTGCGCTTCCCCACACCATGCGTCGAGTGCATGACGTGGGGGTCGTGCACAGGATGGGCGTGGCATGCATGCGTCACCCTGCAGTAAATGGTAAAGAGCTGGCCCGCGCCTTCCCCATAAAAAGGAAAAAACCGTAGGGGCACTGCTCATTTACCTTCTCAGCTTCTCCCAATCTCGGAACCGCCGTTCCCCTTTTCTTCCTCAAATCCGAACCAGAGCTCCACGCCCCTGCTCGTCTCCGCCACGCCTCCATTGATTCTCGATCCCCTGCTCCTCCTTAGCTGCCATGGCGCCCAAGGCTAGCAAGGGCAAGAAAGCGGCCAAGGCCGTCGCGGGGAAGGAGGTGCCGGAGAGTGAGCTGGTGAAGATGTGGAAGGAGCACGCCCTCTTCCCTCCGGCGATTGACGTGCTCACGCTCAAGGACCAGATCTTGTGCTTGTGGGGGAAGGAGACGACGGGGCACCCTGCCACGAAGGTCATCCCCGCTCCCTTCGCCAAGGCCGACCCGAATATTTGTCCCTTATTCATCGACTATTTCTCCTACGGCCTCTGCCCCCCTTTCTCGGATTTCTTCAACGACATCATGCACACCTATGGCTTCCATCTCCTGGACTTCATGCCGAATGCGGTGGCGTGCATGGCCCTTTTCGCCCGTCTCGGGCTTTGCCGGATTCTACCCCAGCACGGTGCTCTTCCGCCACTATTTCTTCCCCCGAGTTCAGCAAGGGGACGCCATTACTGGCTCCGTCACTTGGATCCCGAGGCCTCTATGCAAGGGCGCATACCCGGAAGGCTTCCAAAAGGAGCGGTGGGATGAGTGGCGGGGCCAGTGGTGCTGGATTGTGGAGAAGGAGCCACAACATTTCTGCAAGGTCCGTCGGAGTCCGCCGGTCCGCGGTGACGACTGGAGCGACTTTGATCCCAACGATGCGAAGCTCACGGTTGCCACCACCAGGATTCTTTGCCTTATCTCTGCCAGCCTCATGCTGGAGATGGTTGGGGCTGATATCAGTCGTCGTCGTATCGCTCCCTTGGACCAGAAGGGGAGGCTGGCCTAGGATTTTAGGAACGCAGCGGACATCATGAGGCTCCGCCCTGGCTTGAAGCACAACTTCACGGTGATGCAACACACATCCTTCTGCCAGAAGCTCTTTCAGCTCAAGATAGATGAGGAGGGCAACGCTGAGTGGGTCGGCAAGGCCACAAAGGCCGGCAAGACCGGCCACCCGTTTAGGTTGCCGGCAGGGGGGCATCCAATGAGCAATAGCTCTCGCCAGACCAAGATTATTGCCACGATGCCCGCCATCAACGCCCACGGCCTGGATCCAACCTGGGCCGAGCCAACGGCGGAGTTGGTGCAGCAGTTCTTTGACAACTTGTCGGAGGGCACTGTTCGCGACGAGCCAGACCTCATCCGCCCCACAACCGAAGAGGAGGTGGCGTACATTGCTGCCAGAGCGAAGGAGGCAGATCTTGCCATGGAGGCCGGCAACTGCGGGACCGTGGAGGACGAGGCCGAGGAGGCTGAAGAGGAGCAAAGATTCCTCAAGTGGGTGGGCCCGCCGGAGAGACCAGCAGTGCTAGTGCCGGGGCTCCCCTGCTGCGGAGGCAGCCGAAGAACTGGCCGGGGAGGCATCCTGGGCGGACGAGCCCTCGGCCCCGAAGAAGAGACGCGTCGTTGCGACGGGCCGACTCCAAAGAGCCAGTTCGCCCCGGCAAGGCCACACAGCGGCAAGGGGCTCGGGCAGAGCCCATGCGCCAGACGAGGCGCGCGACCACGGAAGGGCTGGAGGCGCAGTGGCAAAGAAAGCCGTAGCTACTGCCTCTTCCTTGACCAGGCGTGGCACCGCTTCTTCCTCGTTGAGCAGACGCACCACCGCTTCTCCGTGATCGAGCACGCAAGGACTCCGTCTCCTTCCTCGGCGGGCTCCATCCCAGCGGCCAAATATGACTTTGGGTCGTTCAGCCCAAGGAAGAAGAGGAGGGCAGAAGAAGAGGAGGACGAGTATGCACTTTGTTTTCCCCCATCTATTCTCTGACCTTGATTTAGCTTCATTGTTGCGGCGACTCGGAGACGCTGGCACAGAGGGTGCAAAGGGCCAGGGCCTCGATGAGTGCTGAGCCCCCAGCAAGCACTCCTCATGCGCCGGGGATGATCTTCACCAGCCCGGAGTCCAGCCCCCGGCGCAGCCCCCATTCCAGCCCCAACGTAAGTTCGCCACTTATTTCTTGTTGGCAGGCGTTTGGAGCACACCTTCTTATTGACGACCTTGTCGGGACTATAGGAAGGGAGCAACAGCAGGAGGAGCCCCTAAGGACTATCCCCGACATGCTGCCTCCATCAACTACGCCGACCAGAGGGGCGTCTCTGATAAGGGCGCCTACTGACAAGCCCATGCGCTTGGAAGAGGAAGAGGCGGGCAGAAGCGCTGGTGACCCCGTCCCGGCAATAGATGTTGTTGGGGAGGGGGACGCGTCCTCCCTACCTGCCACGGGTGAGTACATGCCCTCTTCTTCTTGCCATTATTGCTTTTGACTTCTTTCCTTTCCTCTGTCTTGAGTTGCCCTGACTTTGGCTTTATATTTCTCCCCTCTTTGGTTTCATATCTCCCCTCGGCAAACCAAGCAGATATCGACGCCGTGATCATGAAGACCGCCAAGGATGCCGAGGCCGAGGCCACCAATATCGCTGCCGAGGAGGCCGCCAAGGGACCCACCGAAGAGGCCGCCACGGGGCTTGCCGGGGAGGCCGGCGAGGATCCTTCCAGGGAGAAGGTGGTTGAGGAGCCTGTCGGGGAGGCCGGCAAGGCTGCTGCCGAGGAGGCCACCACAGAGCTTGCTGGGGAACCCGGCGAAGCCACCACTGGTGAGGCCACCAAGGATCCTGCTAGGGAGGAGGTGGTCAATGACCAACCCTCCTCCTCCTCAACCCCTCTGCCCCGAGTAGGTACTTGAAGGTTGACGATGACCTCTTCGTCAACATTCCAGGAGCGGCAGGCACTAGGATGCCAATCGAGGGGAAGGTCTTTGATGAGGAGATCCTTACTGCCGCCGGGCTCCAGGTTGTTAACGAACTGAGCGTCAGCAGCGGTGTCTCCAAGGAGGACCAACTCCTTCAAGCTATAGGCCATAACTTCCACAAGCTCCAGGCCCTTCATCGGGATCGCAAGGAGAAGGTGGACTCCAGAATTGCAGCCGTGGACAAGGCCGAGGTGGACTTCTAGGAGCGTGTCTCCCAGACGAAAGCCTTGTTTTGACGAAGCTTGGGAGGATCTCAGGGCCTCCCAAATCCAACTGAGCGAGAGCCAGCGGGACCTCCTCTTGAAGCAGACTGATTTTGGCAAGGCGCCGGAGGTGGCCAAGGCCAAGGCTTCCAAGGACGAGTCTGATCAGACGCAGCGCCGCATCTCGCTCAACGTCCAGGAGGAGGACTTGGTCACTCGTGAGGTGGCGCTTGCCGCCACGCTTCGCGCTAAGGATGAGGAGATCGAGAGGCTCGTCGCGCAGCAGACCCAAGACCTGATGCAGAAGCACCAAGAGGCGCTTGATGCTCTGGCCCTCGACCATGCCGGCAAGCTGAAAGTGGCCATCGACCATGCTGAAGCGGCAGAGGCCACCAGGATTGAGCTGGCCGGCAAGGTGGAAAAGCTGGAGGCGAACCTGGCCGAGCTCACCAAGGAGATCTGAACGCTCAAGGATGATAGAGGGAAGACTCTCTATGACCTGGCGGGGATGCAGACCACCATATCTGAGAAAGCCAAGCTGCTCTCCAAGGACAACGAGTCCATCGATGATATAAAGGTGAAGCTAGACAACCATGAGAAGATGCTCTCGGAGTCCAAAGCCCATGAGCAGATCCTGGCCAAGGATCTCATGGACGAACAACTGCTGCTGAAGACTGCCGCCTCTTCCCACAACGAGCTTGTGGAGACCATGAAGCTTTGGACCAGCCACCTTTTGGATGTCGCAGAGCAGATTCCCATGCAGTTGACTGCCATGGGCATGCCAAACTTCAGGTTCTCCCACGAGGTGAGAGTGGCCGAGAGCGCCAGGCTGTCCGAGTTCTTTGAGCGTGTCCTCGCCGCCCTGATGCTGCTCCAGTCCACCAGGGCGGCCTACCTGGCCGAGGAATCCCGACAACTTTGCCGGGACGCCTTGATCAAGGTGCTCACCAAGGTGGCGCACTAGAACCCCATCGTCGACTTTGCCCAGGCGCTTGACAGCTTGCTGGAGGACGTCAACTGTCAGGCGCTCGAGGAGCGCATCGAGCCCATCATTAGCTATGTTAGTGGGGCCGCGAGGCTGGAGGGCCACACCGGGATTAACTGCTTCGTCCCTGGTAGTTGCCGCGACTTTGTACCCAAGACATATTATCTTAAGTTAGAATCGCGGCAACTTTTGATGTAATATAACTTTTGATGTACTTTGAACTGGCTGCATGTTATCTTCCCGTTCTAGTTCATCCTTGTATTTTTGTCACCCTACGCTTAGTTGGACAGGCCTACCGGCACGTGCACCCCTTGCCGTAGGTGCTAGAAGGACGGATCCTTAGCAACCCGCGGAGGGTGTTGACGCCAGCAGACTACCCTGCCGCTCTTGGCGCAGCACACGGACTGTCGAGCGGACTCAAGGCAGAACAAGGGCACCGTCGATTACGGCAGGGCACCCCATCATTCTTAGCAGACCGCAACACCCAAACTGTTGAGCGGACTCGAAACAGGACAGGGGCGTCGCCAATCACGGCGGGGTTCCTTTTGCGTGCAGGTTCTCCATACAAGGACCGAAACCATCGAGGGGGATAACCTCATAAAAAAGGAAGAATTACTCAAAGTTAAGATAACTTAGCTTTTTGTTGCTGTGCAAATCGCTGTTGCGGCCATAGACGCTGCCGTTCGCCTGACCCTTCGCACCAGAATGGCGCGGGCGGCCTCGATCGGGCTGGCCGCTGCAGCCATCTTCCTCTTCGGCGCTATGGCGACGAAGAAACTTCTGCCCTAACTAACGGACCATATTCTCACAACTAAATGCCCCTACTTGTCGCGTCAAAGATGTCGGGGAAAACCGATCACCTATGGGGTCACAAGGATCCCT
>NC_041381.1:292976308-293063003 GCF_002162155.2 Triticum dicoccoides
ACGAAGAGCAGGTCGAGCCGTTGGCACTTAGAGGATTTTTATCCAGGTTCGGGGCGCAAGGATGTGTAATACCCTAGTCATGCTTTATCTGGTTATATGTGTGTCTTGAGCTTTTGAACTAGCTATGGTGCGTGTTTTGTTCAAAAGTCCGAATCCTCTCTTTGTGTGCCTCGGGCCTCCTTTTATACACAAAGGGGTTGCCACAATGGCACACAGGAGGTGGCAAACTACAGTGATACGAGCTTATCGCTCGGTCGACGTAGGACACGCGCATTTAATGCGTTGTCTACGTGTCCTCTCGCTTTATTGGGGACGACAATAGAAGCCATCCCATCCTTCGCCGCTCCCCCTCGCCTCGCCATGCGTCCGGGCCGACAAGGCATGCAGCGCCACGCTGGCCAACTAGCTGCTATGTTGGTGGGATGGTAGGCTTCCACGAAGATCTGCATGCCGCCACGCAGTGCTTAGCTGGCGTGCCTATCATTGCACTTGAGTGGCGGTGAAGTGGCGAAACCTTGTCGGGCACGGGTCTGGCCTCGGCCTGGTGATCGTCCCCGGCAAGAGTCGTCCCCGGCAAGGGTCTTGCCAGGGGTCTTCATCTTCTGATCCCACGCGGATTCGTGGGTTGCCAATCTTTGTGAGGGGCTACATGCTACCAGGCATGCGCTCTCCAAATCTTGGTCTTTAACATTGTCGATGGTGTCAGAGCTCTCAACCTCAAGGGTGGTGGCTCTGCTGGTCTCTTCACAAGCCCCCCCCCCGCGCAAGGAGCTTGTTGGGGGCCTAGCAGGCCGCCTCGGCAAGGCTTGTTGCCGGGCGTGGCCCTGCTTGCCTCTTGCTGCTTGCTACTCTAAGCATCTGCCTTGATATTCTTTGTTCCTATCTTGCTTCCCGCCGTCCTTCTCTGCTTTACCAAGCCTTGCTGCAGGGGTGGCTGCGATCATTGGTGCACAAGTATGGGGTACAGAAGTACCCATACTTTTGTACACCGACAACATCCCATATTGTGGCCACGGTTAAAAAATTCTACGAAATTTTGCATATTTCGGTGCGGTCCGAACTATTTTTAATCCCAAAATTCAAGTCACATTCAAACTAATTTGAAAAATAAATTTATATCAATATAAAGTCCAAATAATTGTCCATGCATAAAAATCAATGAATTTAAAATCTTGACATAAAAAAAGAAATTTGAAACTAATTGCCGGTTTGATGTGTTTTAAAAATGTACAACCCATTTCTCATTACTGATGGCCCATTTTCTGGGCAAGCAGAATGAAACTCTCCTTGTCTTGAAAGATTTACAGCCCAGCAGGGCTGACAAAAGCAAGTAGGCCTTGGTTGGGTATTCTGCAAAAGAACAAAAGAACCGAGCTAGCCATTTTCAGAAAGAAAAAAAAACTACTGGGCTGGTCTTGTGGTAAACATAAAATAAAAGGCCGGCTAGACAGGCCAGAGTACCCCGCATAGCCCAGTTGACACCCTACTTCCGTGTGAAAAACTAAAAAGAACTGGGCGAGCTGCTGGGTCCGTAGTGTCAGCCGCTCATTGTGCAATTCTCTTGTTTATTGACTATGTTGACAATGGCATGGGACCCAGATGCTAGAAATCCGTTAGGAGGGACCATTTTTTGGCTTGAAATAAGGAAGCACTTGCTTGCATACTGCCATGAACCTGGTGGGTCCCCGCTCTCATGATCTCTACGTACATTCATCTTCTGCGGTACACGCTAAACACCGACACCAATGTCCTCCTCCTCGTCTCAGACTTGCCAGAGGTGCGATAGGGCGTGTTGCTCGCACGTTGGCCCTTTCCATGCCGGCATGGTCCACAGAAGCTTCGACTTCTAAGCGGGAAACCCACTTGACGAGCTGGTAGTAAAATTTGGCGTCGCGAATGCGTGCGTGCCCGATAGCCTCCAGGGCTATTTGCCAGGCGCCGGCCTCCACATAGTTGGCCCAGTTGCGGGCGCTCTGCTCCCGACTCAGAGCGTTGATGCACTGCTGCTCCATGCCCCGCTGGCGGCGCAAATCAGTGATACGCTGCTCCTCTGCCAGGCGGTCGCGCTCCAACAAGTCCTCATACTCCGCATTGCCATCTAAAGACCGATAGAATGCCTCCTCCCTCCGTATGCCTTCTGGTGAAAAACTGAATACTAGTTCCGGCAGTGACCGCCATCGGTGTCGCCTATTGCAGACGGGTGGGGGCATGACAGATGTGGTGATGCGAGGGCGAGTGGCAAGCAACGTCGGGCCAGTGGGGGCTTATGAGGATAGGGCGAGTTGGGTGATGGTGCCACCGGAGAACACTGGGAACCAGTAATGATAGGCGTAAGGTAGGTGAACCAGCGTGTCGTGGGAAACACGACGGTCATTAAGCATGGCTTAGCGCGCAAGCTTGCCGTGGAAAACTAGAAAACTGAAATTATGACTGTGCCGTCCCGTCCCGTCAGTGGTTCGTCTCGTCCGTGCTGGGTCACACATCAGCATGACGGTCAAACGAGTGCACTCGATTCATCTAGATGAGGTACGTGCGTGATCCTTTGGTTATTCGCATAGGATTGAGTCGGTTGGATAGTGTAGGTGTAGGATCACAATTGCTGATGAACGTTTGCTGGGAGATAAGGCATTTGCGAACGTTTTTGCTGGCAGTTTCTTCAGATTCGCATGGCATTTTCTTCAGAACAGCATGTCAGTTTCTTCAGAGGTAGGAATTTTTATTCAAAAAACTGCCACCTTTGGATCTTGCGCGAACTAAAACTACCAGGAGCATATTAGTAGGCAAGCTAGTGATCGATCAGTGACTTGTAAGCACTAATCGAACAAAAATAAGGAACTCCTAGTAACTTGTAAATACCGAGCTCATAGAAATAAGGATCATGTTGTGCATAGTAGTAAGAGCTGATCCGTTCGAAAAGTTCACATGAGACTCACAGGCCTGGGATTATAATATGTTCACATTAGTATCCCAAATTCACAACCAACTAGTACGATTCCCGTACATAAGATCTACATGTTAATACATCTCAATGATTCATAGATCATATACAAATATGTACCTCCTAATGCAAAGATCTAGAAAAACATCTGTTCTTACTACTAACATGAATGCTTCTCTGGGCCAACACTCAATATAGAGTGAAAGATAAATTTGTTTGTGAAGTCTACATTTCCTCGTGCGAACGTAAGTGGTTTAGCCAACAGCTGGAACCATGAGAATGAACCACACATGATGGAGGAACATCCACTGCAATATGAATTGGTCTTCTCTTGATCACACGGCGAGACTATTTTCGGAATACAAACTTTAACTTAGGCAAAATGATGACGATTATATAATCAGACCAAAGCAATGAAGCACCTTGTGTTGGCCAATAAATAGTACAATACTACTTTTGTGCAGTCCATGAAGTGACTATCCAATCTTTCTGTGTCTATTTTCAAATGGCACTGCATGTAGTGACTATACTATTCTCTTGCGAAGTTCCACCAATATTGAGGCTACTTTGTTTGTTGGCCAAATAGCAACGGGCAGCCATCTGTTTGCACAAATATCAAGTAGCTAGTAAACAAATACACCACCTTGTATTTTCGGTTTAAACACGTCTCTGCTAGCCATTTTCGCTTAGCATCTGTCATGTTTTGCACTCGACAATTTGATACTGTCATATTTTCCCTAGACAATTTTGTACTGAATTGATTTGTTGGTGCAAAGCAGAAATATAGCGCCTATTCTTCATCAGACCAAGCATATCCATGTTTGCAGTGATGGAAGAGGTGAAATCGATACAGCCAAAATTGAGCATCCAATCATTGAATCGTGTCATGCACCTCTGATGTAGGTCCACCCTGCCAATTCACATGCAAAACACTAATATTACTATCTAATGACAGTACAAAAAGAGTAGCAAGATAGTAGCAAACCATGTACCTTCATAATGAACAGCTCATATTGCCACCAATTGGATATAACTGTTTGGAAGAAAACATGCTCATAATGTTGAACCATTTGGACTTTTTGTGCAGTTCTGTAAGTGCATCTAGTGCCACCCCTAGTTGGTTTTGGAGTATTGACGACAAACATGGTTGAGGGACTAATGAGTTTGTGAGAATTGCAGGATAACACATGTTGAAGTCCCTCATCGATTCGGTTTTCCTACCAGAGATGACCCCTAAAATGTATTAAGACATTGAAGACAATGGTGGTTCGTGAAGATATTCACGTTGAAGATAATGACCTGTGAAGACATTCACTTGAAGACTATGGAGTGCGAAGACATAGTTTCTTTCGTAGTTACATTTTCTTCTTTATTGAGTCATAGGAACCACCGTATTGTTAAGTGGGGTCCAAGTGAACAAAGTTAGATGACTGACGTGATGCTCAACCAAAATCCTATGTCTTCGAGCGAAGACAATGAGAGAAAATCTTATCCAAAGTTGGATGGGTCGGCTTTGCTTGTAGCCCAAGCCAAGCTGCCGCGTGTGTTTGAAATCCGACCGTTGGACACATGTCGGTTCGTTAGTGACCCAGGGTCATTTCGGACATATCATGCCGGGTTGCTTGATGGCTATAAATAGCCCACCCCCTACACCATAAATTGGTGGTTGCTCAGAGTTAGTGCCCGGCTTTTGTCGTTTGAGAGCAACATGTCGACGTTCTGGATACGGGGGTACCTAGACTTGCCTGCCTGCGGCCCACTGCATGGCTCCATTGACGGCCTGGTATGGCCCAGCTTCAACATCAACAATCCAAGACCCTCACGAGGGGCCAAGCCTCGCGAGGCGGACAACATCAAGACCTCCTAGGGGATCGGCCTCCCCAGGCTGGCCCCCGAGGAGCAGAGATTTCTATCCAAGGCGCACCTCGCGAGGCTCAGCTGACGTGAGCCATGACAACCAAGGCCAGGAGAGCGCCAGGCGGGCGCCAGCGGGCGCAGAGTACCAGTTTGCTCTTCAGTGCAAAGGAGGCAAACAACAGGCACGGAGTCCCGGGGAATCAACCAAAGGTTCCATTCCGGTGCAACAAGACCAAGACCGCTAGGATGGCAGGACGGAGGTCATCACCGAGCCCACCGCAGCGTCACGGCCACAAGCTTTTGCAGATGAACACTACTTTAGTCAGGATAGGGTGTACTTGTTATCTCCCTTCAAATTTGGCCGTTGTGAGATCCCTTCCCGTCAACATTTGGGAAGAGGACTAAGGCCACTATAAATAGGACCTAGCCATCACCATAGAAGGAGGATTGAATCCATTCCACCCTCACCAGCTCACCCGAGCTCAAGAACATGCCTCCTGAGGTTGTTCCCACTGTACTAGTTCTTCCTCAGCCCCTCGAGGAAAATCCACCACAAATTAGGAGTAGGGTTTTACACCACAAGGTGGCCCAAACCTGGGTAAACTATCGTGTCTTTCTTTCCCTTCGAGCTCGACGCGCTAGGCCGTGAGGTTTCGCGAGTTGGCAGGTTGGGCAGGTCGAGATCTCCACACGCACCCCAGAGTTCGAACCTCTCAAGGGTTTGTGAAACCTGAAATCCAACATTTGGCGCGCCAGGTAGGGGTGCGTCGGAGATCCGCTGCTTCGTCCACCGCATACCGCTGCCGGCTCCAATGGTGGGTGCTCGTCTGTCGACCAAGCCATCATGCACCTTTGGGGGGGGGGGGCGTTGGCCTCCGCGCTTTTGCCCCTGCCTTGCGGCAGGTGCAGTGTCCACCCAAGTTTAGGCCGGAGATACCGCCCCGTTATGACGGTGCGGCGGATCCGGCTGGTTTTTTCCAGGCGTACGAGGAGGTAGTTTGGGCAGCCGACAGGGATGACAAGGTGATGGCCAACTAGCTCCCCATGGCCCTCATGGGCGTGCCACACGCCTGGCCGCTCAACTTGCCGGAGTCTTCCATGGCCTGCTGGGAGGAGCTACGCGGCCTCTTCATCGCGCACTTCGTGGCACTGGCGCCTCCCGCCGTAGCAGCTATCCTTGGTGGCTCGCAGGCAATGCCCTCCGACCGCCACATCAAGCAGTTCTACCTCTAGGTGGGTGCTGCGCAGGTGTAGCCAGGGGCTCCCCCAGGCTGCGCGGCGCCCAAGGCCGACCTCACCTTCGGCCCAGAAGATGACCCCGCTTCCGCGGCGGGAGCAGGCGCGCTCTCGATGCTTTGCACCCCACCATCGGCAACGTGTCAGTCACCAAGACCCTCATCGACGGCGGAGCTATCCTAAGCATGCTCTCCGCAGAGGCGTTCGGCCTGCTTCACGTGCCCCACGACCAACTCTGCCCCACCAAGCCCTTCTCTGGGTCGGTGACGGTTCTACCAGCCCCTTGGGGCAGATCCGCCTTCCAGTCATCGTCGGTACCCACAACAACTACCGCACCGAGCTCATCGACTTCGAAATCACCCAGATCGACCTGCCATACAACGCCATCCTTGGGTACCCAGCCTTGGCCAAGTTCATGGCAGAAACTCATCCAGCCTACAACCTCATGAAGATGCCAGGCAGTAGTGGTGTCGTCACAGTGGCAGGAGACACCAAGGACGTGCTGCAGACCCTTAAGCTCACCTTCAGGACCATGGCGTCCGTGCGGTCAAGCGAGAAAGGGGGATCCGAGGCTTCTGGGCAGCGTTAGCCAAGAAGAAGCAGTTGTTTTCCCAAGACTGAGACGAGACAAAGCAAGTGCCAGTTGATGAGGATAGGGCATCAGGCGCCACCTTCACCATAGGGGCCAGCCTCCCCCTGGACCAAGAGAAAGCATTGGTCAGCTTCTTGTGCGCCAACAAAGAAGTATTCGCATGGGAGCCCAAGGACCTGGTCGGGATCCCAAGGGGAATAATCGAGCACCACTTGAGGGTGTGCCCAAACATGCGCCCAGTGAAGCAAAAGGCCCGGCGATAGTCCACCGAGAAGTAGGTGTTCATCGTCCAAGAAACCCGCAAGCTGCAGGATGCTGGTGTCATCCAAGAAGTACGGTACCCGGAGTGGCTGGCGAACCCTGTCATCGTCCCCAAGAAAGGGGGGAAGGAGCGCATGTGCGTCAACTTCACCAACCTCAACAAGGCGTGCCCTCAAGATCCCTTCCCTCTCCTGCGCATTGACCAAATCGTTGACTCCACTGCCAAGTGCGACCTGCTGTGCTTTTTTGATGCCTTTTCGGGCTACCACCAGATCAAGATGGTTGTGCAAGATGTGGAGAAAACGGCGTTCTAGACCCCCTACAGGGTGTACTGCTACACCTGCATGCCTTTCGGATTGCGTAATGCTGGGGCTACCTTCCAGCAGCTAATGCACATTGCCCTAGGCCGACAGCTCAGGAGGAACGCTGAGGCTTACGTTGATGACATAGTGGTGAAATCTCAGGAGGCGAAGACCCTGATCGAAGATCTGAAGGAAATGTTTGCCAGCCTGCACAAGGTGTACCTGTGGCTCAATCCTGAGAAGTGTGTGTTCGGGGTCCCCTCTGGCAAGCTACTGGGTTTCCTAGTCTCGCACAGAGGAATCGAGGCCAACCCAGAGAAAGTCAAGGCTATAGAAGACATGAGCCCGCCACAGACGCTCAAGGAGATGCAGAAGCTGGCGGGCTGCGTGACCTCGCTGGGGCACTTCATCTCCAAGATGGGGGAATATGCCCTCCCATTTTTCAAGATGATGAAGAGGAAGGGGCCGTTTGAATGGACCCCTGAAGCTGATGCGGCCTTTTAAGACCTCAAGAGATACCTAACCAGCCCGCCGGTGATGGTGGCACTGCGCCCTCTCGAACCCTTGGTGCTCTACTTGGTCGCCACCCCTCACTTCGCCAGCGCCGCTTTGGTGGCGTTAAGTGAAGACCGCCCAATCAAGGACCCTCAGTAGGGCGCCCCATGACCAAGCAAGGCGCATTAGCCTCAGGATGGCGCTCCTGAGGCTTCAGCTGACCCAACAATCAATGTCCCTCCTGAGGCTCAAACCGACCCTCAGCCAGAGGGGCTCCTGAGGCCAAGGCTCATGAGGCCGCAGCTGGCGCGGCAAGTGATGAGACCCCCAAAGGTCAGCATCCTCAAGAGACGCAAGACCTCACCAAGACCTCCTCCCTCGTTGAGCATCTGGTCTACTTCGCCAGCACAGTGCTAAGGGAGGCACGAGCACGCTACCCCATGCCCCAAAAGCTTCTGTTCACGCTCCTTGTCGCCTCCCAAAAGCTGCACCACTACTTCCAGGGCCACCCCATCAAGGTCGTCTCAGCCTACCCACTGTAGAGGGTACTCCGGAGCCCCAATGTCGCTGGGGGTCGTAGAGTGGAACATCAAGCTTCAGGCGTTCCAGCTCGAGTTCAGCACCACCAGGGTCATCAAGGGCGCGACCCTTGCAGATTTCATGGCAGAGTGGACCGACATCCCTGACTGCGGAATATGCGAGGATCGATCCCTCTCACCTTGAGATGGGGCGCCAGACGGGTGGCTCATGTACTTCGACAGTGCGTTCGCGCGACAGGGTGCGGGGGCTGGAGCCGTCCCCATCTCACCCGCCAAGGACAAGCTCTACCATGCTATACAACTCTGTTTCCAGCAGGGTGAAAAGGTCTCCAACGACATCGCGGAATATGAAGGCCTACTCACCGGCCTTAGGGTCACGGCGGCGCTGGGAGTAAAGCGCCTCACCATCAGCAGCGATTCCTAGCTCCTCATTAACTTCTCCAACAAAGAGTATGTCCCCAAAGACGAGCACATGGAAGCATACCTGGAAGAGGTACGCAAAGTGGAGAAATGTTTCTTGGGCTTGGAATTGCAGCATGTGCCACGAGGCACGAACAAGGAGGCGGACGACATCGCCAAGAGGGCATCTAGGCGGCTACCTTAGGAGCCATGATTATTTGAAGAACGGCTCTTCGAGCCATCAGCGGCTCCCCCCGTTGCGGCACCAGCACCACCTCAGGAGGACTTGCCCCGAGCCCCATCAACAGGCGCCCTGGCCTGCGGCCCAACCTTAGGGGTCCGCCTGCTCCTCGCGCTCAAGTCTCAGGAGGGGTGCTGGACCGAGGAATTCAAGACGTACCCGCTTTAGGGGACCTTGCTGGAGAAGGAAGAGGATGCAGAGCGCGTGGCTCACCAGGCCACCGCGTACTGCATCCGGTACGGTGAGCTATACTGCAAAAGGCCCAATGATGTTTCTTTGCGATGCATCTCCGGGAAGCAGGGGCTCGAGCTGCTGGCGGACATACATGGTGGGTACTACGGACACCACTCTTCATCATGCACCCTTGTGGGCAAGGTGTTCTGTAGTGGGTTCTATTGGTCCACTACACTCAACGATGCCACCGAGCTGGTGCGCTCATGCGAAGCCAGCCAGTTCCACGCCAAGCAGACCCACTAGCCAACACAGGGCCTCCAGACTAACCTGCTCACATGGCCGTTCACGGTCTGGGGGTTGGACATCTTGGGGCCATTTCCTCGAGCGCCAGGGGGCTACCACTACCTCTACGTTGCCATCGACAAGTTCACCAAGTGGGCAGAGGTAGAAACCGTCCGCACCATCCTAGCCGGGTCAGCCGTCAAGTTCATCAAGGGCCTCATGAGCCGGTTTGGGGTACCTAATCGCATCATCACCGACAATGGCTCAGAGTTCACTAGCAACCTTTTCAAAACATACTGTGCTCAACTTGGAACGCGGATATGTTACGCGTCAGTGGCTCACCCCAGGAGCAACAGCCAGGACGAGCGCGCCAACGCAGAAGTCTTGAGAGGCCTCAAGGCAAGGACCTTCAAGAAGCGGCTCGAGGCCTGCGGCAGGGGCTGGCTCGACGAGCTCCAGTCCATGTTATGGTCTATCCGCACCACCACAACCAAGCTGACAGGCGAGACGCCATTCTTCCTCGTCTACGGAGCTGAAGCGGTTCTCCCACACGAGGTCAAGCATCACTCCACGTGGGTCCAGGTGTTCGACAAGGCACACCTGGATGCCACATGGGGGATGGATCTCGTGCTGGGGGAGGAATTCCACTGTCAAGCCTCACTCTGAGCGGCAAGGTACCAGCAGGCGCTGCGGTGGTACCACTGCTGCAGCGTCCGCCCTAGGACGTTGGAGGTGGGTGATCTCGTCCTGAGGCAGGTGCTCCCTAGGGAGGGGCTGCACAAGCTCTCTCCCATGTGGGAGGGCTCGTTTAGGATTGCCCGTATCTCCAGGCCTGGCGCCGCGTGCCTGGAGACACAGGACGAGATCCCCATCCAGAACGCCTGGAACATCCAGCACCTCTGGAAGTTCTAGCCATGAAGCAAGGCTCCGGCCTGTGAAGGTCTCCGCTCGTGACACTCTCACGTAATAATGAGTGGGGCTGTACATGCCCCGGAGTCTCCTGAGAGCCGCCCTGGGGCCTCATGGGGGCTCCCTCCCACGTCCTAGTGGCAGCACTTAGCTCGGCGCTGGTGAGAAGACTAGACTAGGTGCCAGACGTAGCTGTTCATTTACTTACTTTCCAAAGTTGTTTCTCAATCTTTTAGTGATCTTTAATGGAATTTGGAGTTTTCGTGCTTTGGTTCGCCAGGTTGCATTTTCTCTCCTCTCATTTTGCTCGTTCTTAGCCTAGGCCAGGAAAGGTCAGCAGTTGCCTGTCGCTCTTCCTCGCACATGGGGGCTAGGCAGGTGTGTGCGCATGGGCCCGCCCTCGCACAAGTACACCTCGCCGGACCCTGTTGCCCCAGTGCTTCGGCTTTATGATCCTCGCGAGGAGCCCTCGATCAAGCTCGTGGGCATCAGCGCCCTCTCATGTCTGTGCCCCCCGAGCAGTGCGACGCGATGCATCGAGCCACAACTAAACCAGCGGCAGGGGGCTCGCGCAAGGAAGGATGAGGTGCTCGCTAAGGTTTCTTTTTTCCTTTAAGACATCTCTGTGGCAGCTCTACGGCGTCTCCTGAGGCCTCTAGCACTTCCTGAGGGAGTCCTGGATTAAGGGGTCCTCGGACAGTCGGACTATATACATGTGCCGGACTTTTGGGTTATGAAGATACAAGATAGAAGACTTCGTCCCATGTCCGGATGGGACTCTCCTTTGAATGGAAGGAAAGCTTGATGGTTAGGATATGAAGATTCCTTTCTCTATAACCGACTCTGTGTAACCCTAGCCCCCTCCGGTGTCTATATAAACCGGAGGGTTTAGTCCGTAGGACAAGAACAATCATAATCATAAGCTAGCTTCTAGGGTTTAGCCTCTACGATCTCGTGGTAGATCAACTCTTGTAATACTCATATCATCAAGATCAATCAAGCAGGAAGTAGGGTATTACCTCCATCGATAGGGCCCGAACCTGGGTAAACATTGTGTCACCCGCCTCCTGTTACCATTAGCCTTAGACGCACAGTTCGGGATCCCCTACCCGAGATCCGCCGGTTTTGACACCGACATTGGTGCTTTCATTGAGAGTTCCACTGTGACGTCTAATACGTACTCCAAATATTATACACAAACTCCAACAATGCAGCCGAATACGAGGCTCTGTTGCATGGTCTTCGGATGGCCGTCTCCATGGGCATTCAACGCCTAGAAGTGCGTGGGGATTCAAATCTTGCAATATCTCAAATAAATGGAGACTTCGATGCCAAAGATCCGAAAATGGCGGCCTATCGTAATGTCGTCCTTAAGATGTTAGCTCAGTTCGAGGGGCTTGAATTTCATCATGTGGTTCGAGAAAACAATGAAGCGGCGGATGTCCTCGCCCACATCGGCGCTAAACGCGACTGTCACACCCTAGCTAGTTCATGCATTAGAGTGTTGCATCATGTTTACCTTTCATCAGAAACTGGAAATGGGGATGACGGAACCCCCAGCCCCCTCTGAAACCAACTAGGGTTTACTAAAAATAATTTCAATGAACCTGAAATGCCCTTCTAAAATGTCCATCATTTTTGTCTTGGTCCAGAACCTCTGCCAAAAGTGGTTCACATTTTTCTAGGACACATAAGGTCACTGGATTAATTCTTTATCTATTTGCATTTGGGCATTTAAATGCTATAAAATAATTCAAATTCCCAAATAATTCTGGATTTAAGTGAGGGCTGTTAGGAATAATCCCAAGAGAGCCCACAATTATTTGCAGGATTTTTGGAAACCTTTTAGTATTTTTAATAAAGCTCTACACTTATAGAAAAATAGAAAAGCAAATTAAATAAAAACGGAGAGAGAGAGAGAAAGGCCAAGAGGCCACTTACCTAGCTGGGCCGGCCCACCTGGCCCGTGCCAGTCACCACCTACCTCTGCCAGTAGGCAGAGGAGGGACACCGGGACACCGTCGATGTCGCCACGCACCTCCCTGCCTGCCTGCCCTCGCCCGCGCCAGCGCGATGCCTCGAAACATCTCCTCGGCGCCACCCCGACCCCCTGGACACCTCACTCTCCCCCTGACTCTCTCCTTCGCCCTCTCTCGCCATGGCCGAAGCAGCCGCCGCCGTCCCGCCGTCGTAGCCGCGCCCACTGTCGTCCACGCGCCGCTCCACCATGTCCAGAAGCTCCGCCACTTCTTCCTTGACTGCCTCACTGAGCCACGCCTCACCGGAGGCCCCCGAGCATCTCTACCAAGCTCGTCTTCAACCTCCTGATGGCCAGATCGCCTCCGCCGCCCCGCTTGCTCCGGCACGTCCCCGACCTTCCCGACTGTTCCGGCGCAACCACCGTGAGCCTGGCCACCTCCCTATCCTCTTCGTTCTCTTTCTTGTGCACCACAGCTACCACACCAAGCAGCACGGCACGCGCCGCCACCGAGCTCATCGCCGCTGTGACTCCGGCCACGCAACGGCGCGGCCACCTTGTCCGTTAGCCCTACCGCACCCCCAGGAGCTCCCCGCACTACTCTACGCACCTCGCCGTGCCTCCTAGCAACGAGTTCGAGATCGTCCGAGCTCCGGCCACCGCAAACTCGTCACCGGCATCGTTTCCGGCGACCCCGAGCCCGACCACTAGCACCACCCGCCGCGGCTCGCTCCCAGCTACTCGTAGAGCCCAATGGCGCCTCGAACGGTGCCTTGTAGGTGAAACCCACACTGCCCCGCCGCGTTTGGCCTCGCCAGGCGGCTAAACGCCGGTGAGTTTGACCCCGCTGACCTCGTTTGACCTCGGGTGGGCCCAATTTAACCCCCCCGGGTCAATGACAGGTGGGGCCGAGCCGTGCTAATTAATCTAGGGTTAGTACTAATTTAATTACTTAGCCTAATGACACTGACACGCGGGACCCACTGGTCAGGTTGACCTGGACCATCCTCGTTAACTGCTGACATCACCCTGATGCAATGCTGACTCAATAACTCTTTTACTGGAATTATTCTTATACAGGAAATTCCAGAAATTGCTACAAACTTCAAAAAATCATAGAAATTAATCTGTAGCTCCAAATGCAAAGTGTTATATATGAAAAATGATCAGAAAAATCCAATCTATCCATCTGTACTGGTTCCATGCATGTTTAAACAAGTTAACCTGCTGTTTAGTGCAGAACAAGATAAAGAATTATTAAGGGCCATGCATGAGCTTGAAACTTGAATCTTTGATTCAAAATGGTTCAAACCCATCTGGTCTTAGTTGTATTAGCCCAATACACTCATTTTGCCGTGTCTCATGCATGCATCATATTGTTGCACATTGTTTGGTGATGTTTGTATATCGGTGCTCTCTGCGGCAGGTTCTACCCCCGAGGAGTATCGCGAATACCCTAACGAAGAGCAATACTAGTCCACGGACCCGCAAGGCGAGCAACCAACCATTTGATCATATCGATAAAATCCCATGTTCTCGCCTCTGCTCTCTTTTATTGCATTAAGACTACGCGATTCAAATTGCTGTGTGCTATGGTAGTTGAACCCATTTCCTCTGCATGACCTGTCATTGCCACAGTAACTAGATGAAACCCACTAGCATGTGTAGGAGTTGATTGAGCCATGTGTATGTGTTATTCCTACCTTGCCATGCTTACTATGCTTAGAGTCGTGTCGGGTCTGGTTCATCTGGGTGATGGGCTAGAGTGAAATGATCATGTCGGTAATGAGAGTGATGTGTTGAACACGATTTGGTAAAGGTATCCATGAGAGGCCATGTAGGAGTACATGGTGGGTTGTTTCATTGGAACTATCCTTAAGCACCGATATCTGTATATGTGATTTAAGAATCAGCTACTACCATACATCGGGATCCTTAATTGACTCGCTCGACTTCTAATCCACCCTAGTCCTCTGTCCAGGAGTTGCAAGTAGTTTATGGTGTTTGTAGTTTACTAGAGGCCGTGGACAGCGCTGACCCACGGGGTGGGCTGTGATGCGGTAGGTACGTGGCCGGGCATGCCAGGCACCTATTAGGTGTCTCGGAACCCTGTACACATCGTTCGGGGCCGTATGTGGAAACCTCGGCCGGACTCCCTATGGATGGAACCTCAATAGGTGATAAACCTGGACTAGAGACTTAGGTGTTTAGGTAGGTCATGGCCAACACCCACATTGGGCTTCCGCTTGAAGGTTGCCGAGTACATGTCATGTAAACGGCGGTAAGTGGTGAGAGCATGTATGAAGAAGTACACCCCTGCAGGGTTAACATCATCTATTTGAATAGCCGCGTCCGCGGTAAAGGACTACTTGGTTGCCTATACAGTTCATACACAAGTAAATGGATACTACTAAAAGCCTCAAGATAAGCGTGAGTGCCGAGGATGGCTCTTCAATAGGATGACGGAGGTGGATCCTCGGTAGTGTATTGTAGTGGTAAGTAGTGGACTCGAGTGTGCAAAACCATTTCTAGTTGGAGTCTCGTAAGATAGCTTAGCCAAGAGTCAAAGTTGTCTTGCTGCAATAACCCCACCATCCCTTCTTGATAATGTGCATGTATGTAGGATCTGATGTAAGTCTTGCTAAGTACCTTTGTACTCATGTTGCTTTATTTACGTTTTACAGAAGACGCTGCAACCCCTTCTAATGGGTTCTTCATAGTCGTCGATGTCGACGAGTAGGCTGAAGCCCAGGTGGTGATCCTGAGCTCACGATGGACCATGTAGTATAGCCAGGCTTACCCAAGCCTCTTTTATTTTCCTAGTTGTCTGTACTCAGACAAGTTACTTCCCCTGTTGGCTTGTACGTTTGTATGACTTGAATGCTGGGTCATGTGACCCGTACTTGTGTGTATGATATGTATGGCTCTCTGAGCATTTAAATAAAGTACTTGTGTTGTAGAGTCATGTTGTGATGCCTTGTTGTATTTGCACATATCGAGCATATTGTGTGTATGATTGAAATGCTTGGTATGTGTGGGATCTGACTATCTAGTTGTTTATCCTTAGTAGCCTCTCTTACCAGGAAATGTCTCCTAGTGCTTCCACTGAGCCATGGTAGCTTGCTACTGCTCCGGAACACTTAGGCTGGCCGGCATGTGTCCTTCTTCGTTCCTGTGTCTGTCCCTACAGGGAAATGTCACGCGATGAATACCGGAGTCCTGTTAGCCCGCTACAGCCCGGTTTACCGGAGTCCTGCTAGCCCAGTGCTACAGCCTGGATTCACTCGCTGATGACCGACACGTTCGTTGCTGGGTCATGTATGCCTGTCCCTATTAGTTAGCGCCACTTTGGGTTCACGACTAGCCATGTCAGCCTGGGATCATTGTCATATGGATGCTAGCGACACTATCATATACGTGTGCCAAAAGGCGCAAACGGTCCCGGGCAAGGTAAGGCGACACCCGTGGGAATACCGTGCTTGAGGCCGCAAATTGATATGAGGTGTTACATGCTAGATCGATGTGCCATTGAGTCGGGGTCCTGACAGCGTTGGCATCAGAGCCAGACTGCATGTAGGTTTTCCAAGCCAAACTGGTCGATGTTGAGTCTAGAAATGCTTTAGTTATATGTAGGGGAATTGATTGTGGGATGGAATGTAAGGTTCTTTTTACTCCTTTACCTCATGGCGTTCTGATATGAGTCAGTCCATTCTTCCACCGGGGGTTAAGGACTAGGACCTCTTCTCTCTATCAGGTTCATGTGTTACTAATAAGTAGTACCTTATAGGTTTGATGGATACAAGCCTAGTTCAGTTCTACTACCTCATTATGTTGATAAGATGGACCTAGAATCATGCTATGATGTTGTTGAGTGCCTATGCAATCCTTTGCAAAGTGTCTCAAAATCTTTTTTGAGCATTTACAGCCGTTATGTTGTCCAATTTCTGCTAGAAATTCTAATGCCTTTGCATTATACCATGTTTCAGATGGCCTCCGCACCCAGAATCAAGTTGTTCATCTGACTCGGTGCCTCGATGTACCTGGCCATACTGCTATGTTGGTCCGCGTAATGATCGAGGGTGGATACCGATGGTATCCCAAGTAAACCGTTGAGGAGCAGTATAGAGACTTCAATCAAAGCCAATACCTCTACACCGTCAGGATATTCCCTTGCTATCCTGGATCCACTGAACCCCTCCATTTCTCATATGGACTTGGGGTTACCATCGAGATGTCCATGTAGGACGCTGCTTATTCGACGATGACTATTATGTGGGCAAGAACTTCCTTGCTTCGGAACACTGACTTCCGCTATATGCCAGCGTCACTTCCTGGGGCAGAAGGTTACTTCACAGCTATTTACACCAACTCTTCTCATGAGGATTCACTGCTTCGCACTACCGCACAGATGCTTGAGGATAAGGACCGTGAAAATCGTGCCTTGCGATTGGAGCTTTTCAACTCCCGGTCTGATCACTGGGCCACTTTTACTCGGTTTGCACCTGCTGTGCAGGCAGGGTATATGGATATGCGGGATGTGTACCCCGTGCGATCTACTCTGCCAGACCGTATGGATTGGCATGATGTAGGGGGCATCACTCCTCCCCATGGACCTCTTCTGCCACCATTTGTTGGACCCAGGCCACACCTGAGTCCTTATGGACCGCAGGCTCCACAGGATCGACTGTTTCCAGATGATCACGTCCAGCTCCCAGGACATGGGGGTAATCTCTATGAAGATTACTATGGAAATGTTTGAGCTGATGGTAGCACCACTAGTATTCTAACAGTTATGTCGTCCACCGTCCTGCATGACTCGTGGGATATAACTTAGTGTGTACCACTTTCCGGAGGTGTAGAAAAATAATGTATAGGAGCTTGGGATGCCTCTGATGAGATGTAATCTTCCTTTCACCATAGTTGTACTCTGTTTGGTCTTATACTAAACCTTGTATGTTGTGTATGATGAAGGAATAAATGTAGCGGTTTTTGTATTTACCAAGTCATACGGATGATCATCTTGCATTCCGAGTTATCCCTTACCTTCTACATTTCCTTGTCAGAATCTTATCATTCTGGACTAAACCATTGTCTTGTTTTCCTAGGATGGTCAACACCCGCAACAACCCTGCTCCCCCGGAGCAGGACGAAGGCAGTGGAGCTAGGGAAGTGAACCTGCCTCATCCTCCTTCTCTGGCTAAGGTCATGCTAGAGGCTGACAGGAACAAGCGGGAGACCAACCTGTTAGATGTTGGGTTCCGGTAGACCCTTAAGGTTCAAAGTCCGGGGTGCGCACGAAGATCTTTCCCCTACCGATCTACATCTGATCGCCTCGTGAGATCTAAGTCGAAAACGAGGAACAACACGAGGGACACAAGGTTTATACTGGTTCGGGCCACCGTTGCGGTGTAATACCCTACTCCAGTGTGTGGTGTGGTGGATTGCCTCTTGGGCTGATGATGAACAGTACAGGGGAAGAACAGCCTCGCGAGGAGAGCTGTTCTTGCGGCGGTGTGATGTTCTGCTTAGGAAGGATTCGATCCCCTTCTACTGTGGTGGCTAGCTCTATTTATAGAGGCTCTGGTCCACTTCCCAAATATTCAGCGGGAAGGGATCCAACAAAGGCCATTTTGAAAGGGGACAGCTAGTACAAGCTATCCCAACTAAAGGTGGTCTTCGCCTGCCAAAGGTGTTGGTGATGACACCGTCTTGGGCTCCATGGTGACCTCCATCCTGCCGCTCCACTGGTCTTGGTCTCGTTGCACTGAAATGGCAACCTTGGCCTGATGCCTCGGTACTCCACGTCTGTGCTTGCCCCCTTTGCACCAAAGAGGAAACAAGGACACTGCGCAGGCCGGCGCCCGCCTGGTCTCGATCATCATGGCTTGCGTCACGAGCACCTCGCGAGGTACCCTACCTTGATCTCTCCGCCTCCTCGTGAGCCTGCCTGGTGAGGCCGTCTCTGAGGAAGCCTTGCGTCGTCCGCCCCGTGAGGCTTGCCCCTCGCGAGGGTCTTGAGTCTTGTATTGATGAAGATGGGCCGTACTGGGCCACCACTTGAGCCACGCCGCGGGCCGCAGGGAGGCAAGTCTGGGGACTCCCATTCCCAGAACGTCGACAGCAGCCCCCAGGCCCAAGGTGCGCTCGGGCTTGGCTTAGAGGAGAAGCGAAGGGGCAAGTGCGGAGCGCCGCAGGCCCCATCAGCCTGCAGCTTTAAGCACTGCGTGGCGGTTGATTGGACATGGGCGTCTCCACTTCCCCATGATGCCTCGGCAACCGCTTGACTTGACAAGTCCCTGCATGCTGAAATGGGTCATGATTACCTGCAATCGTGGAGGCCGACGGTTGGCTCCCTTTCGGCTAAAAATGCAGGAGGGTGCAAGCCTTCGCTGTACATCTCCCTCCTTGCTTCCTTCTTTCTCCCCGTCCCAGCTACTCGCCATCTCCCATGGCGCCGCCGAAGAGGTTTTCGGCTGCAGAGAAGGGAAAGGCTCGTCGGGAAGGGCCTGACTCGCCCCCGGCCGAGCACGGCCGAGGTCGTCCATGCAAGCATCCTGTGGCTCCCGCAGTGGCCCCCCACGGTCGTGGAGGCGATCCCCCGCACGGCTATGGGCGCCTGGTTGTTGAGGGAAGGCGCGACGTGACCGCGCGGCCTCCCAGGCCGCGCTTCTACTCGGCGGAGGTGCTGCCGGAGTTCGTCATGTGGTCGGCGGACCCAACCAGCACCTGGCTCCAGCTTCCCCGCTTCTTTGTAGGTGAACTTCCGGCCGGCGCCACGGGCGGCCTCTGGCTCCAAGCGAACGGTTGCTACAGCAGGGCCTCCTGGGCTTCGCTGGAGGTCTTTGTCGCCTGGAATGTGGCCCTGACCCGCGGCTAGCAAACATTTGCCCGCGCGTGCGGCCTAAGCCAGAGTGCACCCTGCACTTCAAGTTCGATGCCGACGCCACCCTCTATGTGAGGGCATTCGGAGAAGATGGTCGTCGCACCGTGTGCTGCCCCAAAGACGACGATCTTGGCCGGGTACCCAGCCCCAGCGACGATTGGGACGAAGATGACGGCAGGCGCGTAGTCGGCGGCGTTCGCGGCTCGCCAAGCTTTGGCGGCTCTTCTTCGGACAACAGCTCCTCCAGTGGTGTCCGCGACCAGCCTCCATGCCGTTGCGCTCGTCTTGAGGGAGGAAGCGGGTCAGTCTACCGTCGCGCCTCGGTGAAGCGCGAGGAGGAGTCTGACTGAGCTCCGGAGGCAGTATGAGCCATCTCCGCGAGTTGGTGCCGAGCAAGTCGTGCCTATTTTGTTTTTCTCCCTACCCTACGCAAAGAGAAAATAGTGTAGGGCCCCGTGGGGGCGTGTTGGACTGTCGCTGTTAATTATCATGTTGTTTCCGCTAATCCCGTGCTGTGTTTTTGTGCCGCGTGCAGGCGTGCATGAATTACTTAGCTCGGAGGAGAACTTGCTGCAGTCTTCGTTTCCCGAGGCTGAGACCTTGCCGTGCGCTTCATGTCCTGTAAGAGTCAGTCAGGAGTGGTAACTTCTGGTCTCGGTCGCGGAGGCGACCGACTCAGGTCCTGTGTTCGTATGGCGATGCCCGTGGGGCACGGACTGGGAGGGGTGCTCCCGTAGTGAACCTGGATAGGAAAGCCTTCAAACGACTGGGGCAGAAAACTCTCGCGAGGGTGCCCGCGTAGCCCCCTCGCGAGACTTGCGCGAGAGAAAACAAGGCAAGTAGGCGAAGAAGACAGAGTCACAAGTCAAGGACGGCAACAACTCCAAAAAAACCTCAAATAGGGACAAACAAGCCAACTACAGAAAGTAAATGAAAAAGCCGCGTCCGGCACCTAATCTAGTCTTCGACGTCTTCTCACCAGCGCGGAGCTAAGTGCTGCCACTGGGCGTGGGCGGGAGCCCTCGAGGCCCGAGGGCGGCTCTCCGGAGACTCCGGGGCGTGTATAGCCCGAACTCATTATTACGTGAGAGTGTCACGGGCGGCGAGATTCACAGGCATTGGCCTTCTTCACAGGCTCCGGGCCTTTCTTGGGGAAATGAGCTTCACAGGCGTTGGCCTTCTTCACAGGCAGCGGGCCTTTCTTGGTTCGTCTAGCTTCACAGGCACCAGGCCTTCTTTACAGGCTCTGGGCCTTTCTTCAAGGGTAGAACTTCCGGAGATGCTGGATGTTCCACGCATTCGGGATGGGCACCACCTCCTGAGTCTCCAAACATTCGGCGCCAGGCCTGGAGACATGAACAACCTTGAACGGGCCCTCCCACATGGGCGAGAGCTTGTGCAGCCCCTCCCTGGAGAGCACCCGTCTGAGCACGAGGTCACCTAGCTCGAGAGTCCTGGGGCGGATGCTGCGGCAGTGGTACCGCCATAGTGCTTGTTGGTATCTCGCAGCCCGAACCGCGGCCTCCCAATGGCGTTCCTCCCCAAGCACGAGCTCCATCCCCTGCGTGGTGTCCTGTTGTGCTTCGTAAAGCCAGGACCCGCGCGGAGCGATGCCTGACCTCGTGAGGAAGGACTGCCTCGGCACCATAGACGAGGAAGAACGAGGTTTCACCGGTCGACTTGGTAGCGGTAGTACGGATGGACCATAGCACGGACTGAAGCTCGTCGTGCCAGCCCCGGCCGCAGGCCTCCAGCTTCTTCTTAAAGGTTCGGGTTTTGAGGCCCTTCAGGACCTCCGTGTTGGCGCGCTTGGCTTGGCTGTTGCTCCGTGGGTGTGCCACCGAAGCGTAGCATATCTGCGTTCCAAGGTTAGCACAATATGTTTTGACGAGATTGCTGGTGAACTGCGAACCGTTGTCTGTGATGATGCGGTTGGGTACCCCAAACCGGCTCACGAGGCCTTTGATGAACTTGACTGCTGAGCCAGCCGGGATGGTGCGGACAGCTTCCACTTCTGCCCACTTGGTGAATTTGTCAATGTCGATGTAAAGGTAGCGGTAGCCCTCGGGTGCCCGGGGAAATAGGCCAAGGATGTCCAGTCCCCAAACAGCGAACGACCACGAGAGGGGAATGGTCTGAAGGCCCTGAGCTGGCTGGTGAATCTGCTTGACGTGGAACTGATAGGCTTCACAAGCCTTCACCAGCTCGATTGCGTCGTTGAGTGCTGTTTGCCAATAGAAGCCGTTGCAAAATGCCTTGCCGACGAGTGTGCGTGAAGACGAGTGGTGCCTGCAGTCTCCACCGAATGTCTGCCAACAGCTCTTTTCCTTGCTCCCTGGAGATGCAACGTAGAGTAACATCATTCGGCCGCCTTCGGTAGAGCTCTCCATCTTGGATGCAGTAGGCTGTGGCCTGCCGCGACACGCGTTTCGCGTCCTCCTCTTTCTTCGGCAGGATCCCTCGCGCCAAGTAATATTTGAACTCCACGATCCAACGTCCCTCCTGATGCTCCAGCGCCAGGAGCAGGCATGCCCCCGAGGTCGGGCCACAGGCCGGGGCTCCTGAGGCAGGCGGTTGAGGAGGCTCCTCCCGAGGCTGTGCCGTTTTCGATAGTGATGGCGCTGCTCTAAGGGTTTGAAGAGTCGCTCCTCGAAGACGCCAGGCTCCTGAGGAAACCGCCTAGACGCCCTCTTGGCGATGTCATCAGCCTCTTGATTGGTGCCGCGAGGCACATGTTGCAACTCCAGCCCCCAAAACTGTTTCTCCATCCTGCGAACCTCCGCGAGATAGGCTTCCATGTGTTCGTCCTTCGGCTCGTATACCTTGTTGGAGAAGTTGACGAGGAGCTGTGAATCGCCCTTGATGATGAGGTGCTTTACTCCCAAGGTGGCTGCAGCTTTCAAGCCCGCTATCAGGCCTTCGTACTTTGCTATGTTGTTGGAGACCATCTCCCCATGCTGGAAGCAGAGTTGCACAACATAGTAGAGCTTGTCCTGCGTGGGGGATATGAGCACTACGCCAGCCCCCGCGCCCTGTCGCGAGAATGCCCCGTCGAAGTACATGACCCAGCCGTCCATCGCTTCACTTCCCAGGGAAAGCGACCGGTCCTCGCCTGCTTTGAGCCCCGGTGCCTCTGCCCATTCTGCCACGAAATCTGTAAGTGTGGCTCCCTTGATGACTCTGGTCGTGCTAGATTCCAGCTAAAACGCTTGCAGTTTGATGTTCCATTCAGCGACTCTCCCCGCTGAGTTGGGGCTCCTGAGTACCCTTTCCAAGGGGTATGCCGAGACGACCTTGATGGGGTGGCCTTGAAAGTAATGCCGCAGCTTGCGTGAAGCCACCAACAGTGCAAGGAGGAGGTTTTGGGGCATGGGGTATCGTGCCCTCGCGTCCCGTAGCACCATGTTGACGAAGTATACAGGGTGCTCGACGAGGTTGAGGGTGTTGGCGCAGCCCGCATCCTCCGGAGGTTGAGGCGCTTCCTGAGACGACGGAGCCCCCCAGCGCTTGGTCGCTTGGAGAGGCCTCCTTCGCTCTGGGTGCGTTCCCCTGCTGAGGTTGAACCTTTTCTGCTGCGGCCGTGGTCTTCGTGAGGCTTTCTTGGCCTTGCTCTACTTCGGCCGGGACAGCGGCTGTGGCCTTGGCCCGACGCTCCTCTCTAACCGCCACTAGGGCCGCGCTGGCGGAGTAGGGGGTCGCTACCAGGTAAAGCACCAACGGCTCCCGAGGGCGCGGAGCTACCATCACCGGAGGGCTGGCGAGGTACTTCTTGAGATCTTGGAATGCCTTGTCAGCCTCTTCAGTCCACTCGAATGGGCCCTTCTTCTTCATCAGCTTGAAGAAGGGCAGTGCCCGCTCCCCCAGCTTGGAGATGAAGTGTCCCAGTGCGGTTACCCGCCCGATGAGCTTCTGCATTTCTCTGAGGGTCTTTGGTGGACTCATGTCTTCGACTGCTTTGACCTTCTCTGGGTTAGCCTCGATGCCTCTGTGGGACACAAGGAAACCCAAGAGCTTGCCCGAGGGGACTCCAAATACGCACTTCTCCAGATTGAGCCATAGATCCACTTCACGGAGGCTCGCGAAGGTTTCTTCCAGGTCCCGTATCAGGGTTTTTGCCTCCCGAGACTTCACCATAATGTCATCGACGTAAGCCTTAGCATTTCTCCCGAGCTGCCAGCCGAAGGCGATGTGCATCAGCCGCTGAAAGGTCGCGCCTGCATTGCGCAACCCAAATGGCATGCAGGTATAGCAATATACTCCACACGGGGTCAGGAAGGCCGTTTTCTCCACGTCTTCTACCGCCATCTTGATCTGGTGATAGCCCGAGAAGGCATCCAGGAACCACAACAGGTCACACTCGGCGGTAGAGTCGACGATCTGGTCGATGCGAGGGAGCGGGAATGGATCCTGTGGGTAGGCCTTGTTGAGGTTGGTGAAGTCGACACACATGCGTTCCTTTCCTCCCTTTTTTGGTACAACAACAGGGTTGGCCAGCCATTCAGGGTAGCGGACCTCGTGAATGACTCCTGCTACCTCTAACTTGTGGGTTTCTTGGATGATGAAGGCTTGCTTTTTAGTGGACTGTCGCCTTGCCTTATGCTTCACGGGGCGCACGTTGGGACACACGTTGAGATGATGTTCAATCACACCCTTGGGACCCCTGCCAGCTGATCAGGTTCCCACGCAAACACCTTATTGTTTGCGCGCAGGAACTTCACCAAAGCCTCCTCCTGCTCAGGGTCGAGGTTGGCGCCTATGGTGAAGGTGGCGTCAGTGCTCATTGACCGGTACCTGCTTGGTTTCTGCCTTGTCTTGGGTGAAGAGTTGCTTCTTCGTAGTCGGCGTAGCCCCCTCGGGCTCTAGGGTGCCTGCGCTGGCGGGCTGCACCACTGCGGCCGCCTTGAAAGCAAGCTTGAGCACCTGCAGTGCATCCCTCATGCCTCCGGACAAGGTAAGGACGCCGCTGCTCCCGGACATCTTCATGAGCTTGTACGCCGGGTGAGTCGCTGCCATGAACTGGGCCAAGGCTGGGTAGCCGAGGATTGCGTTGTATGGGAGGCTGATGGGAGTGATGTCAAAGTCGATCAGCTCCATGCGGAAGTTGTCCTTGGTGCCGAAGGTCACCGGGAGGCGGATCTGCCCCAGGGAGCCGGTGGAACCGCCTCCGACGCCCGAGAAAGGCCTGCTGGGTTGAAGCCACTCTAGCGGCACATGGAGGAGGCTGAAGGCCTCCACCGAGAGCACGTTGAGGCCTGCACCTCCGTCAATGAGGGTCCTGGTGACGGCCACCTGGCAGATGGTGGGGGTGCATAGTATCGGGAGTGCACCCGAACAGGCGGTGTTGGAGGGGTGATCATCCGAGCTGAAGGTCAAATCAGCCTCGAGCGCCACCCAGCCCGGGGGGGGGGGTTCCACGATGCTTGAGGACGGCGCCGATCTGGCGGACGAACGGCTTGACGTGGCGGCTCGAAGGTGGTGCCTGCGACCCACCCAGGATGGCTGCGACGAATGGAGGTGCCGATGCAACATGATTGGCGAGTAAGAGGTTGCGCAAGTCCTCCCAGGAGGCCACAGAAGCTGCTGGCAGGTGGAGCAGCCACATGCGCGGGACGCCGGTGAGGGCCATGGGCAGCCAGTTCACCATGACCTTGTCGTCGCCTCCGGCCTTGAGGACGGCTTCTTCATATGCCTGCAGGAAGGCCAGCAGGTCGACCATGCCATCGTAGTGCGGTGGCATGTCCGGCTTGAACTTGTTCGGCCACTGCACCTGTCGCAGGGCGGGGGCCAGGGCTAGGAGCCCCCTGGTTTCCGTGCCGGCATCGACAGCCGGAGCGGGCGGTGCGTTTGCCGCCATGAGGGCAGAGCGTGGTGCTGATGGGGAGCGGGTCGACGGAAGGGAGAGCTCCGGCACACCCCTACCTAGCACGCCAAATGTCGGATGTTGGGTTCCGGCAGACCCTTAAGGTTCGAACTCTGGGGTGCGCACGAAGATCTCTCCTCTACCGATCTACGTCCGTTTGCCTCGTGAGATCTAAGCTGAAAACGAGGAACAACACGAGGGACACAAGGTTTATACTGGTTCGGGCCACCGTTGCGGTGTAATACCCTACTCTAGTGTGTGGTGTTGTGGATTGCCTCTTGGGCTGATGATGAACAGTACAGGGGAAGAACAGCCTCACGAGGAGAGGTGTTCTTGCGGCGGTGTGATGTTCTGCTTAGGAAGGATTTGATCCCCTTCTACTTTGGTGGCTAGCTCTATTTATAGAGGCTCTGGTCCTCTTCCCAAATATTGAGCGGGAAGGGATCCAACAACGGCCATTTTGAAAGGGGACAACTAGTTCAAGCTATCCTGACTAAAGGTGGTCTTCGCTTGCCAAAGGTGCTGGTGATGACGCCGTCTTGGGCTCCATGGTGACCTCCGTCCTGCCATTCCGCTGGTCTTGATCTCGTTGCACTGAAATGGCAACCTTGGCCTGATGCCTCGGTACTCCACGTCTGTGCTTGCCCCCTTTGCACCAAAGAGGAAACAAGGACACTGCGCAGGCCGGCGCCCTCCTGGTCTCGATCGTCATGGCTTGCGTCACGAGCACCTCGCGAGGTACCCTTCCTTGATCTCTCCACCTCCTCGCGAGCCTGCCTGGCGAGGCCGTCCCTGAGGAAGCCTTGCGTCATCCACCCCGCGAGGCTTGCCCCTCGCGAGGGTCTTGAGTCTTGTGCTGATGAAGATGGGTCGTACTGGGCCACCACTTGAGCCACGCCGCGGGCCGCAGGCAGGCAAGGCTGGGGACCCTCGTTCCCAGAACGCTGACACAACCGTTTGTTGGAGTGCATCGAAAAGAACACGACACCGCACTAGAGGAATAACTTGGTGTCGCTCAGTAACTTCATCAAGTTACATCCACCCACCTTCCATCACTCCGTCGAGCCCCTCGACGCCGATGACTGGCTTCACAGCATAACCCACAAGCTACGTTCTGCACTCATAGCTGAGGCTGATAAGGTCACTTTTGCTGCCTATCATCTCGAAGGCCCCACCAGTCTCTGGTGGGAGAACTATGAGGCCATGCGCCCAGCTGGCCATGTCACTACTTGGGCAGAATTTAGTGAGGCTTTCCGTGAACATCACATTCCGGAGGGTCTTATGGACCGTAAGTGTGAGGAGTTCTGCAGTTTCACCCAAGGTAGACTCTCTGTGGATGCATACAACAGGGAGTTCGGTAACCTAGCACGCTATGCAACTGAGGAAGTTTCCACCAATGCCAAGAAGCAGGCAAGGTTCCGCAAGGGACTTAGCCCCGAGCTTCGTCGTGATCTCCGTCTGCATGAGTGCACTTCCTTCCAGAAGCTTGTGAACAAGGCCATCAGTGCTGAGACAGGTCAGACTGATTTCGAAGCAACACGCAACCATGGCCGTGACACTGGTTCCTCATCCGGTTCTGGTCCTCAGAAGCGCCGGGTGTGGGTGCCTAACACTGCCCTGCCACCCAGGTTCACACCGAGGCCATCCTATCAGGTGCCTCGCCCAGCTCAGCAGTATGCACCAGCCAAGCCCTATGGTGGACCAACCAACAATGCTCCTCCACGCACCAGTTCTGTGACGTGTTTCAAGTGTGGAGAATCGGGCCACTACATGCGAGAGTGTCCCCAGACCAACCCCAACCAGTCTGGAAAGGTTATTGGCCGTGGTAAGCCAACAGGGAACGTGTACTACGCTAAGCCGGCCACCACTGCACGTGGCCATGTGAACTGTGTCTCAGCTGAAGAGGCTCAGGAGGATCCTAACGTTGTTCTCGGTACGCTCCTTGTTAATTGCCATCCGGCATCTGTTCTTTTCGATACTGGAGCATCTCATTCATTTATATCTGAGAGCTATGCTCATTTGCATAACACTGCATTCTGTGACATGCCTTCCACCATGGAAATTTCTACTCCTGGTTCTAGATGGTAAACTTCTAGAGTAAGCCATGGAAATGAAATTTAAGTTGACCGACTTGTTTTCCTTGCATCATTGATAGCTCTCAAATCTTCAGATATTAATATCATCTTGGGTATGGACTGGATGTCAGCCCATCATGCCAAGATTGATTGTTTCTCTAGGACTGTTCAACATACACATCCTTCGGGAAAGATAGTCAATGTCTTGACCCGAGTAGCTAAGCGACAGCTATATTTTCTTAATGCCAGTCCTTTGCCAGACCTCGAAGACGTTCCGGTAGTCCGTGACTTTCCGGATGTCTTTCCAGAAGAATTGCTAGGTGTCCCACCTGACAGAGATGTCGAGTTTGTGATAGATCTCATTCCAGGAACTGTCCCAATTTCTAGAAGACCCTATAAGATGGCACCACTAGAACTAGCCGAGCTTAAGAAACAACTCGATGAGTCCTTGAAAAAGGGTTTCATCCTTCCTAGTTCGTCTCCATGGGCTTGTCCCGTCCTCTTCGTCAAGAAGAAGGATGGTACGGATCGGATGGTTGTAGATTATCGACTCGTCAACTTGGTCACAATAAAGAACAAGTATCCGGTCCCCAGGATCAACGACCTGTATGATCAGCTCGCTGGATCCTCAGTCCTTTCTAAGATGGATTTGAAGTTGGGCTACCATCAAATCAAAATCAGGAATGGGGACATTCCCAAAACGGCCTTTGTTACTCATTACGACCAATACGAGTACACCGTCATGTCCTTTAGTTTAACCAACGCCCCAACCACTTTCTCTCAGTTAATGAACTCAATCTTCATGGAGTATTTGGATAAATTCGTCGTGGTTTACCTCAATGATATACTCATCTACTCAAGAATGAGGAAGTACATACCGAGCATGTAAGGCTAGTGTTGATGAAACTTCGAGAGCATCGCCTTTATGCCAAATTTTCTAAATGCGAATTTTGGTTGCCAGAAGTGACCTATCTAGGCCATGTAATCTCTGGTAAGGGTATTGTTGTCAATCCTGAGCGAGTTCAAGCCGTTCTTAATTGGACTCCACCTGAATCGGTTAAGCAAGTTTGGAGTTTCCTTGGCTTAGCGAGCTATTGACGCCGCTTTGTCGAGAACTTCTCCAAAGTTGCTAAACCTCTAACTGAACTCCTCAAGAAAGATAAAAAGTTCGAGTGGACCCCACAGTGTGAGCACAGCTTTCAGGAACTGAAAAGACGCCTGACATCCGCTCCTGTACTGGTACCACCAGACTTCTCCAAGGACTTTGTTATCTATTGCGACGCCTCGCGATAAGGACTAGGTTGCATTCTCATGCAAGATCGTCACGTAATTGCCTATGCTTCACGGCAATTGTACCCGCATGAGGAAAATTATCCTACTCATGATCTAGAGCTTGCAGTTGTAGTCCATGCACTCAAAACCTGGCGACATTACCTCCTGGGTAATCGTTGCGAAATCTTCACCGATCACCAAAGTCTGAAGTATATATTCACCCAACCGGATTTGAATCTCAGCCAAAGACGTTGGGTCGAGTTGATCATAGATATTGACTTAGGAATAACTTACACCCCAGGAAAAGCCAATGTCATGGCTGATGCACTAGGTCGTAAATCTTATTGTAACAATCTGATGTTACAACAAAGTCAACCACTTCTCCATGAGGAATTTCGAAATCTTAACCTTCACATTGTTCCTCAAGGATTCCTTTCCACCTTGGTGGTGAAACCTACCCTTACGGATCAGATCATCAAAGCTCAGAAGGTAGATCCGGGGATTTCCCGTATAAAAAGAAACATCAAGAAGGGAGTTGCGGATTGTTTCTCCATTGATGATCAAGGAGTCGTATACTTTGGGAACCGTCTAGTGGTTCCCAAGGTGTGAAACCTGAGGCGATTGATCCTTAAGGAAGCTCATGAATCCCCTCTCACCATTCATCCCGGAAGTACTAAAATGTATCAGGACCTATGCCAGAGGTTCTGGTGGACTAGGATGAAGAGAGAAATTGCTCAGTATATTGCAAACTGCGACATCTATCGTCGCGTAAAAGCGGAGCATCAACAGCCTGCTGGCACCCTTCAACCCCTAGCTATTCCTGAATGGAAATGGGATAAATTGGTATGGACTTCATCACCGGATTTCCCAGTACTAAGAGAGGGAATAATGCTATCTTCGTTGTTATCGATCATCTTTCCAAAGTGGCCCATTTCCTACCTGTTCGCGAGAGTATAACCGCTAGTCAGCTAGCAGACTTGTATATCTCCTGAATAGTGTCTCTCCATGGTGTTCCTTTGGAAATTAACTCGGATCGAGGAAGTCTCCTCACCTCTCGATTTTGGGAAAGTTTCCAAAATGCTATGGGAACCCGCCTTTCCTTTAGCACCGCCTTTCACCCTCAATCAAGTGGTCAAGTAGAACGCATTAACCAGATTCTAGAAGACATGCTTCGAGCTTCTGTTATCTCATTCAGAATGGATTGGGAGAAATGCCTTCCATTTGCCGAATTTGCTTATAACAACAGCTATCAATCCAGCTTGGGTAAAGCCCCTTTTGAAGTTCTCTATGGATGAAGGTGTCGAACACCTCTTAACTGGTCAGAAACCGGGGAAAGACAATTCTTCGACCCGGATATGATCCAGGAAGTAGAAGAGCAAGTTTGCATCGTTCGTGAAAAGTTGAAAATAGCCCAATCTCGACAAAAGAACCAATATGACCGAAAACATAAGGCTATGACTTTTGAGGTTGACGAGAAGGCTTACCTTCGGGTTACTCCTCTGAAGGGAACCCATCGTTTCGTTATCAAAGGCAAATTGGCTCCTTGCTACATTGGACCCTTTCGCATTCTTGCCAAACGAGGAGAAGTTGCCTACCAATTGGAACTACCTCCACATCTCTCTAGAGTCCACGATGTCTTCCATGTTTCTCAACTCAGGCGTTGCTTCTCGGATCCTATCCGTGGAGTGGACCACGAAACGCTTGATCATCAAGACAATCTCACGTATTGAGAGTACCCCGTTCGTATCCTCGATCAAGCCGAGCGTACCACTCGACGTCATAATATCAACTTTCTCAATGTTCAATGGTCGGACCATTCTAAGAAAGAAGCAACTTGGGAAAGGGAGGATCATCTTCGACTCGAGTATCCCGCCTTATTTCCGGAGGATCCTAAATCTCGGGATGAGATTTTTCTGAGTGGGGGTGAGTTGTCACACCCTAGCTAGTTCATGCATTAGAGTGTTGCATCATGTTTACCTTTCATCAGAAACTGGAAATGGGGATGACAGAACCCCCAGCCCCCTCTGAAACCAACTAGGGTTTACTAAAAATAATTTCAATGAACCTGAAATGCCCTTCTAAAATGTCCATCATTTTTGTCTTGGTCCAGAACCTCTGCCAAAAGTGGTTCACATTTTTCTAGGACACATAAGGTCACTGGATTAATTCTTTATCCATTTGCATTTGGGCATTTAAATGCTATAAAATAATTCAAATGCCCAAATAATTCTGGATTTAAGTGAGGGCTGTTAGGAATAATCCCAACAGAGCCCACAATTATTTGCAGGATTTTTGGAAACATTTTAGTATTTTTAATAAAGCCCTACACTTATAGAAAAATAGAAAAGCAAATTAAATAAAAAAGGAGAGAGAGAAAGGCCCGGAGGCCACTTACATGGCTGGGCCGGCCCACCTGGCCTGTGCCAGTCACCACCTACCTCTGCCAGTAGGCAGAGGAGGAACACCGCGACGCCGCCGACGTCGCCACGCACCTCCCTGCATGCCTGCCCCGGCCCACGCCAACGCGACGCCTCGAAACATCTCCTCGGCGCCGCCCCGACCCCCTGGACACCTCACTCTCCCCCTGCCTCTCTCATTTGCCCTCTCTCGCCATGGCCGAAGCAGCCGCCGCCATCCAGCCGCCGTAGTCGCGCCCACCGTCGTCCACGCGCCGCTCCACCATGTCCAGAAGCTCCGCCACTTCTTCCTCGACCGCCTCACCGAGCCACGCCCCGCCGGAGGCCCCCGAGCGTCTCCACCGAGCTCGTCTTCAACCTCCTGACGGCCAGATCGCCTCCGCCGCCCCGCTTGCTCCGGCTCGTCCCTGACCTCGCTATCTGCTCCGTCGCAACCACCTGAGCCTGGCCACCTCCCTATCCTCTCCATTCTCTTTCTCGTGCACCAGAGCGAACACACCAAGCAACACCGCACGTGCCATCGCCGAGCTCATCGCTGACGTGACTCCGGCCACGCAATGGCCGCGCCACCTTGTCCGTTAGCCCTACCGTACCCCCAGGAGCTCCCGGCACTACTCCACGCGCCTCGTCGTGCCTCCTAGCGACGAGTCCGAGGTTGTCCGAGCTCCGGCCACCGCCAAACTCATCGTCGGCGTCGTTTCCGGCAACCTCGAGCCCAACCACTAGCACCACCCACCGTGGCTCGCTCCCAGCTACCCGTAGAGCCCAACAGCGCCTCGAACGGTGCCCTATAGGTGAAACCCGCACTGCCCCGCCGTGTTTGGCCTCGCCGGCGGCTAAACACCGACGAGTTTGACCCCGCTGACCCCGTTTGACCTCGAGTGGGCCCAGTTTGACCCCTGGGCCAATGACAGGTGGGGCCCAGCCATGCTAATTACCCTAGGGTTAGTACTAATTAATTAGTTAGCCTAATGACACTGACACGCAGGACCCACTGGTCAGGTTGACCTGGACCATCCTCGTTGATTGCTGACATCACCTTGACGCAATGCTGACTCAATAACTCTTTTACTGGAATTATTCATATACAGGAAATTCCAGAAATTGCTACAAACTTCAAAAAATCATAGAAATTAATCTGTAGCTCCAAATGCAAAGTGTTATATATGAAAAATGATCAAAAAAATCCAATCTATCCATCTGCACTGGTTCCGTGCATGTTTAAACAAGTTAACCTACTGTTTAGTGCAGAACAAGATAAAGCACTATTAAGGGCCATGCATGAGCTTGCAACTTGAATCTTTGATTCAAAATGGTTCAGACCCATCTGGTCTTAGTTGCATTAGCCCAATACACTCATTTTGCCATGTCTCATGCATGCATCATATTGTTGCACATTGTTTGGTGATGTTTGTATATCGATGCTCTCTGCGGCAGGTTCTGCCCCCGAGGAGTATCGCGAATACCCTAACGAAGAGCAATACTAGTCCACGGACCCCGCAAGGCAAGCAACCAACCATTTGATCATATCGATGCAATCCCATGTTCTCGCCTCTGCTCTCTTTTACTGCACTAAGACAACGCGATTCGAACTACTGTGTGCTACGGTAGTGAACCCATTTCCTCTGCATGACCTGTCATTGCCACAGTAACTAGATGAAACCCACTAGCATGGGTAGGAGTTGATTGAGCCATGTGTATGTGTTATTCCTACCTTGCTATGCCTGCTATGCTTAGAGTCGTGTCAGGTCTGGTTCATCTGGGTGATGGGCTAGAGTGAAATGATCATGTCGATAATGAAAGTGATGTGTCGAACATGATTTGGTAAAAGTATCGATGAGAGGCCATGTAGGAGTACATGATGGGTTGTTTCATTGGAGCCATCCTTCAGCACCGAGATCTGTATATGTGATTTAAGAGTCAGCTACAACCATACATTGGGATCCTTAATTGACTCGCTCGACTTCTTATCCACCCTAGTCCTCTGTCCAGGAGTTGCAAGTAGTTTCTGGTGTTTGTAGCTTACTGGAGGTCGTGGACAGCGCTGACCCGCGGGGTGAGTTGTGATGCGGTAGATACGTGGCCGGGCATGCCGGGCGCCCATTAGGTGTCTCGGGACCCTGTACACATCGTTCGGGGACGTATGTGGAAACCTCAACCGGACTCCCTGCGGATGGAACCTGAATAGGCGATAAACCTGGACTAGAGACTTAGGTGTTTACGTAGGTCGTGGCCGACACCCACGTTGGGCTTCCGCTTGAAGGTTGCCGAGTACATGTCGTGTAAATGGCAGTAAGTGGTGAGAGCGTGTATGAAGAAGTACACCCCTGCATGGTTAACACCATCTATTCGAATAGCTGCGTCCGTGGTAAAGGACTACTTGGTTACCTATACAATTCATAGATAAGTAAATGGATACTACTAAAAGCCTCAAGATAAGTGTGAGTGCCGAGGATGGCTCTTCCGTAGGATGACAGAGGTGGATACTCAGTAGTGTATTGAAGTGGTAAGTAGTGGACTTGAGTGCGTAAAACCATTTCAAGTTGGAGTCTCGTAAGATAGCTTAACCAAGAGTCAAAGCTGGATTGCTGCAATAACCCCACCATCCCTTCTTGATAATGTGCATGTATGTAGGATCTGATGTAAGTCTTGTTGAGTACCTTTGTACTCATGTTTCTTAATTTACATTTTTACAGAAGACGCTGCAACCCCTTCTGATGGGTTCTTCATAGACGTCGATGTCGACGAGTAGGCTGAAGCCCAGGTGGTGATCCTGAGCTCACGATGGACCATGTAGTATAGCCAGGCTTACCCAAGCCTCTTTTATTTTCCTAGTTATCTGTACTCAGACAAGTTACTTCCGCTGTTGTCTTGTATGTTTGTATGACTTGAATGTTGGGTCGTGTGACCCCTACTTGTGTGTATGATATGTATGGCTCTCTGAGCCTTTAAATAAAGTACTTGTGTTGTAGAGTCATGTTGTAATGCCTTGTTATATTTGCACATATCGAGCATATTGTGTGTTTGATTGAAATGCATGGTATGTGTGGGATCTGACTATCTAGTTGTTTATCCTTAGTAGCCTCTCTTACCGGGAAATGTCTCCTAGTGCTTCCACTGAGCCATGGTAGCTTGCTACTGCTCCGGAACACTCAGGCTAGCCGGCATGTGTGCTTCTTCGTTCTTGTGTCTGTCCCTACGAGGAAATGTCACACGATGAATACCGGAGTCCTGTTGGCCCGCTACAGCCCGGTTTACCGGAGTCCTGCTAGCCCAGTGCTACAGCCTGGATTCACTCGCTGATGACCGACACATTCGTTGCTGGGTCATGTATGCCGGTCCCTGTAAGTTAGTGCCACTTTGGGTTAACGACTAGCCATGTCAGCCCGAGCTCCTTGTCATATGGATGCTAGCGACACTATCATATACGTGCGCCAAAAGGCGCAAACGGTCCCGGGCAAGGTAAGGCGACACCCGTGGGAACACCGTGCGTGAGGCCGCAAAGTGATATGAGCTATTACATGCTAGATCCATGTGCCATTGAGTCGGGGTCATGACAGTGACCCCGTCCCACCTAACATCTTTCTGGAAAGGCTTTTCAAGCCATCCGTGGTGTGGCAAGGGGAAACCGGCAACATCAGTCCGGATCCGACCACAACCCCAGATTCTGAACACACTAACATAATCGGGGGCTCTACCACCGAAATAACACCTTCAGCCCATCTCGTCATGGTTGTTATCGCCCCATGGACCGAACCCTTCTTGGCCTTAACAGGCACGAACTCCCAGAGGATCAAAATGAGGCACGTTGCATTGTGCGGCGCTCTAAAGCCTACAAAGTCCATGAGGGAGATCTTTATAAGAAAAGCGCTACTCGGGTACTTCAAAGATGTATCTCCGAGGAGGAAGGGCGGCAGCTCTTGGCTGAAATTCATGCCAGCCTCGGCGGTCACCACACTGCAGCTCGGGCCCTTGTAAGCTAGGCCTTCCGTACAGGTTTCTACTAGCCGACGGCCCGAGCTGACGCACAAGACCTTGTCCAACATTGCGTCGGATGCCATCTTTTCGCCAACCAAAGCCATATGCCACCCACCGCCCTACAAACAATCCCCATAACTTGGCCTTTTGCTGTCTGGGGGCTTGATATGGTTGGAACCCTTAAAGGAGGAAGCCATAAGAAAATATACTTGTTCGTCATGGTGGATAAGTTCACCAAATGGATAGAAGCCAAACCAGTTAAAAGACCGAATCCGGACCCGTGATAGACTTTATAACGGGAGTTGTGCACTGTTATGGTGTCCCCCATAGCATCATCACCGACAACGGCTCCAATTTCACAGCCGATGAGGTGAAAACTTGGTGTGGTAACATGGGCATTAAGCTCGATTACGCCTCCGTCTATCACCCTCAAACAAACGGTCAAGTCGAACGAGCCAATGGTCTTACTATGAGCGGCATCAAACCTAGACTAGTGGAATCCTTAAAAGAATCAGACACGCACTGGGTTGAGGAGCTCGACTCCATACTCTGGGGGCTGCGGACCACGCCAAATCGCACTACTGGATACACACCCTTCTTCATGGTGTACGGTGCAGAGGCTGTGCTGCCCTGCAATATTATTCATGACTCACCTCGAGTGCACATGTACAAAGAGAGCGAGGCTGAGCTCAATCGGCAGGACAGTTTAGATGCCCTGGAAGAGGAGCGCGACGTCGCAAAAGCCCGTTCCACATTCTATCAACAACAGGCTTGCAGGTACCAAAGCAGAGCAGTATGATCCAAGACTTATCATATTGGCGAACTCGTTCTACGTCTACCAGAGAAGAAAAAGGACAAACTTAAGACCAAGTGGGAGGGCCCCTTCATTATTGACAAAGTTCTCACCGGAGGAGCGTATCGCCTGCGTGATGCATCTGATAATCGCCTCGAGCCGAACCCATGGAATGCGGCCAGACTCTGAAGATTCTACGCCTAGCACCGAACTCCCTGTTTGTCTCCTTCCCTCTGTTCCTTTTTATTTACTTTTCAGCTCTCTTCCCGCCTTTCCTTTTGAAAAGCTCTAAAGCCTTAGTGTGGCTAGACTACACACTTGTGACGCACTAATCTTCAAATATGTGCGCTCATTATACCTGGGGGTTCTTATACAGAAGCTTAATATAATTATCTTCCGGGCATCAAGCCCACTGCAAATGTGTCCTTTTTCCATATGTACCTTTTCTTTGCCATTATATGCATCGATATCACTTAAGTTTTGGCCAAGCTTGGTTGCCTGGCTCCTGTGCTTATGCCCTATGTTCCCGTTAGTTCGGCTAGGGCATAAAGGGAGCACCTCTGCGATTGTTACTGCCGGGTACTCCGGACGTGTACCTCAGACTGGGTGAAGCCGAAAGCTAGCATTCTTAAGGGAATATTCGGTCGGTGGACTAAAGATGTTTTTACCTATCACAATATAAACCCCCAGATATTAAATATACTGTGTTTTTTTATCACAGTTCGGCATGCATGTTAATGCATGCATACCCAGGGAAAGGAACCCTTAACGGAACTATTCTCTCTGGAAGATGTTTCTTACTGTCCATGTAATATAACATAGCTAGTTGGGTACTTGTCTGTTCAAGCAATTATGACCCCTATGCCTGGTTTCCACGCGTACCCCGGTTTATATTACCGAGCGGGTATTCGGAAACACTCCGGACTGTCGGGTCCAGAGGCCGAAGCGAAAAGGTCCACCATGACAAATGTTTTACAATCTGGCTAGGGACAAATATGTCAATTGATGTACATAGTCATTTAGACTCAAATGCTTCTTCCTCTATGCCATCCAACAAGTTGTCTAGCCTACAATCCTGTTGGGAATATTTTGCGGCTAATTCTACCTGGTCATATACCAGACTAACGGGAATTTCTTTCCCATCTGACCCTACAGGTCTGACCCGGACCATATGATTCGGATCGAACTTGGTATATCGTGTTTTCACCATGGCCCAAGCCTCCCTCACACTTGCTTGATAGGCAGATATCTTCCATAGTTGGAATCGCTGCCGCACTCCCTTGAAAAGCTGTAGAAGCTCCCCCATACTTCCTGGTAGGGAGGAGGATGGCCACAAGGCCTTGGAGACACTCTGCATGACCTGCCGAACTTGCTCGTGCAGTTGCGAAAGTTCTTGTAGTAGATCGCCTGAGGACCCAGGCATCTCTTCTTCGGGACGGCCAGTCAGCATACCTACAGACATAACTCTGTCAGTTCCAATCTTTGCCGAACTATATAAATATTCGTTTGAGAACATACTAAAAATTCCACGTTGAAGCCTCTTATTTTCCTTCACGGAGTCAGCCAGTTGGGCCCGAACATCTTGCAATTCTTCACCCAGCTGGGTATTGGCATCTCGGAGTTTGTTTTTCTCCTGTATGACCCGTCTAAGTACACACTTGCCAGCGGCTGCTTGCCTTTGCGCTCCTTGTTCATCCTCTTATGGGATTCCCAGATTCTGTTCCGAATTATCTGAGGATTTTGGTCATCAGATATTGTTAGCGTTACTGGTTTATACATACAATATTGTTTTTCTCAATTCAGGAATACATACCAGTTGTCGCCTTTTCGTATCTTGACAGCTTAGCAATAGCGACCGTTAGCTGGGTTCGACACTCTTCCAGCTCTTGAGACAACAGGTTGTTCTTCTCCGAGAGAACCTATTAATACAATGATCCTTAAATCAGTTGTACTAACTGCTTCAAGTCTCAGGGGCTACTGATATATATAATTATCATATTTTTATACTTACCCGTATGTCTTTCAAATATTGGTCCGTGGCTCTAGCAAGCCCATCTTGATTGGCTTGGATGTACGCATCACGCGAGTTGAAGGCATTAAAAGCCTCTTCTGAAAAACCAGGGTCGCAGAGTGCAGCCCGCCGGCGCCGATGATTCATGGTGCAATCCACTTCAGAATTTGTAACGGACGTTCTATCCGAATCCTCTGTATGAGGACAGTCTGGTGTCACTTCCGTGTTGGCCTCCGTCCTCGAGACCGGGTCTGGAATCCGGCTAGTAGAGGCACGATTGGCAGGATCCCCGAACATAGTCCGGCGGATGTTCTTTCTGCTAAAACACAACGGATAGTGTCATACTTTAAGATGACAACCACAGAGCGTATTTAAAGCCATACCTCCTGGACGATGGATCCACCATATTTCTGTTCGCCTGTCTTTTTGAAGTCCTACCCGGCATGGGCGTCCCTTGTCGGCGAGTTGCCTCGGGTTCGGCTTGTCGCGCCGGTCGTCTTCCCTTTAGAGCATAAGAGTTGTGCGGTGGGTAAGACAGGAGGAGTAAATCCTTTCCGAAAGGTAAGTCTGTTGTTTACTTACGTGCAATGCAGGGAGGAGGCCGGGATAGTCAGCAATGATGGACACTTCTATGCCGTCACAGCTCGCCTGGTGAAACACCCCTTCCACGAGCTCCATGAATATATTCGGATCCTCTTCGAATACGGGGTCAAGGGCCCGGTTATGGTCCTCTGGCTGTGGTGCCGGGCTATGGAACTCCCTGGTTATTTTCCTCCATTTCTGTTATAAATGGACGGAGTAAATATTTAAGAAAAATAAGACTCAGGGAATGAATAGAGTAGAGTGATGGATGGCAGCTCACCCAGCTAGGAGGGTTGTACATGGAAAATCCTTCCTGTGGTTTATGCAGATGAACTTCTCTCTTTCCCCCTTGTATAACCCGGACAGTATTTCCACCAGAGCGGTGGCGGAGTCTGGACCCTTCCGACCGTAGCGGGTGGCATCGTCTTCTCCATTGAAGTGCCACATGGGATGCCCTCGATATTGGAGCGGCTGAACCCCCCGCATTATGGATATCGCCATTACCTCAACTATTGATAATCCGGACTGAGTGAGCATTCTTATCTTGCTCATCAATTGAAGGACCTCCCTGATATGTTCCTCTCTGAGGCTCCAGGGACGCCAGTTGAGGCGTTTTCTCAGCGGAGCGTTTGTAAACTCAAGAAGACCCATTCGAATTGGGTCGGGAAAAGAGACGTCCTCAATATAAAACCACTCAAAAGGCCATTTGTCGGTGTCAAAACCGATGGATCTCGGGTAGGGGGTCCCGAACTGTGCGTCTAGGCGGATGGTAACAGGAGACAAGGGACACGATGTTTTTACCCAGGTTCGGGCCCTCTCGGTGGAGGTAAAACCCTACTCCTGCTTGATTGATATTGATGATATGGGTAGTACAAGAGTAGATCTACAACGAGATTAAGGAGGCTAAACCCTAGAAGCTAGCCTATGGTATGATTGTTGTTCGTCCTACGGACTAAAACCCTCCGTTTTATATAGACACCGGAGAGGGCTAGGGTTACACAGAGTCGGTTACAATGGTAGGAGATCTACATATCCGTATCGCCAAGCTTGCCTTCCACGCCAAGGAAAGTCCCATCCGGACACGAGACGAAGTCTTCAATCTTGTATCTTCATAGTATTGGAGTCCGGCCAAAGATGATAGTTCGGCTATCCGGACACCCCCTAGTCCAGGACTCCCTCATTAGCCCCTGAACCAGGCTTCAATGACGACGAGTCTGGCGCGCATGTTGTCTTCGGCATTGCAAGGCGGGTTCCTCCTCCGAATACTTCATAGAAGATTTTGAACACAAGGATAGTGTCCGGCTCTGCAAAATAAGTCCCACATACCACCGTAGAGAGAATAATATTTACACAAGTTCAATCTGCTGACGTATTTCGCGGCGTGACATCGCACCACGGCCAAGCCTTTATTCGAGTTGTTTTTATTGTTCCACCTCAGCATGTTGAGCGAAGCAGTTTCCTTGGCACGTCTTGTCAAAGCAGAGATCGTGTCCCCTTATTCCGGGATTCTCATCAATACAGGTGTGGGTAACCCAACCGCGCCATTGATTACGGCGCTTGGAGATAAGCGAGTTTCACCAGGCTGGTGGGGACGCATAGTTTCGTCCGTCCATATAAGGGGATAAGGATCCACCTTTTTACCTACGCCTTCTCCCTCCTTTGCTTATCCATTTCCGCGCACTCGAGCTCCAGCACCCAAGTCCGCACATCTCGCCTCGACCTTCTCCAACCATGTCTAGAGCGGGAGGCAAGTGGATGGCCTCCTCCGTCACGGAGGGGCACATCAAAAGGCTGCGAAAGGTCGGATACTTGTCCAGCGACATCGTGCATCGGCTCCCTGATGAGGGGCAGCTCATCCCCACCCCCAGGCCCCATGAGAGGGTGTGTTCCTTCCCCATTTCCTCCGCGGACTGGGCTTCCCACTCCACCCATTTGTCCGGGGGCTCATGTTCTACTATGGCCTGGATTTCCATGATCTGGCACCGAATTTCATCCTCAACATCTCGGCGTTCATCGTCGTGTGCGAGGCCTTCCTCTGCATCGAGCCCCACTTCGGCTTATGGCTGAAGACTTTTAATGTCAAGCCGAAGGTAGTGGGCGGCCGCCAAGCGGATTGCAGAGGCGCCATGGTGGGCAAGATGCCCAACGTCACATGGCTCGAGGGCGCCTTCATGGAAACCATGAAAGGGTGGCAATCGGGGTGGTTCTACATCACCGAGCCGCGTGACCCTGAATGGGCAGCGGCCCCTGAATTCAGATATGGCATCCCCACACGGCTCACCTCCTGGAAAGAGAAGGGCCTGACATGGGGCGATTCAGAGGAGCTGACCGGACTCCAATCCTGCGTCCAAACCCTGGTGAACAAGAAGCTCAAGCTTGTCAACGTAGTCCAGGTCATGCTCATCCGCCGGATTCTCCCGTGCCAACAACGGGCTTTCAACTTGTGGGAGTTCGATCCGGCACAACACCAGACCTTGAGAAGGCTTTTCGACACTACGTACGAAGATGCCTGGAAGGTGCTGTTCAAGGGCGCCGAGGCTCCCGCATCCGCTACCGAAGATCGCGGATTCAGCTCGCAGCGTCAAGCCGGCGAGGTAAGCTATTTTACCCTTTACGGGCCACTTGTTTTTCATAGTTTGACTCTATGCGGGATCTAAACTCCCTTTACCTTTAACAGGCCTGGCAGAAGACGTCCAGGCAGGTTAACTGTCCGGCTCCCTTGCCCGAAGACCCAGCGGATGCCCGATTAACGGGGCAGCTGGTTCCGGCGCCTTACGTGGTGCCGGAGAAGAAGGCCAAGAAGAAGGCCACGGGAACTCGGAGGATTTCCCGGCACTAGGTGTTATCGGACTCATCGTCCGATGACTCCGAGCGGACTCCTCCCGCGAAGACGAGGAGGAGAAGAAAGAGGCCTCTCCCCCAGCTGGGGGAGAGAAGAAAAGGAAGGCCTCCCCGACTGGGGAGGCCGGAGGGTCCAAGAAGGGAAGGACCCTTCCTTCGGACTGTTCCACCAACGCCGATGACGGCAAAGAGGAGTGGCCCTCAAGGGCCAAGCCCCTGGCAAGATCGTGAGTGTCCGGATTCCGAATAACTCATGATTTTTCTTTTGTCGCGTAGTGTCTTCTAACGCCAAATACAACCGTGTAGCCCGCCCAAGGACGAGCTCCCCGCTTCATCGAGTGGCTCCCTGGATCCGTCGGATGTGAATAGCACTTCACTTCCAACCGCCTCCTCCCCCTGTGACGCAGACGACGCCACGGTGGAGTCCCAGAAGGGGCCCAATCAGGAGGAGGTGGTCCTAGAGCCGCCGCAAGGCGACCTCCCAGACTCTGGGCGCAAAGAGGGCCAAACCCCAGAGGACTCTAAGTCCGGACCTGTGCCGGACTCCGTACCGGAACCAACAGTGATTTTGAAGTCCGGCGGGCGGGCTCTTCATAAGAAAGGCAAGACTGCGACGCCGGTGGACTTCGTCCAACTGGAGGCACCGGATAACTTGCTAGAGGTGCTTAACGGCACCTCCATCGACGAGGAGCACCGCATTGTTATGAGTGCGGTGATTCAGAAAGTTCAGTCCGCCAAAAGCGGGTTGACTGAAGCCTATACCAGCCTTCTAACAGGCTTTGAGGTAAGTAATTTAAGATATGTAAAAATAGTACCGCATAGACAGTAGCCCCTGATGCTCAGCTTGGTGTTCGGAAAGAAAAGCCGAACTGACGATCTAAAAAGATATACGCAGGAGTCTAACACAAATATGTCAATGTGGGAATGCAGGCTGCGCTACTGACCTCTGCCGCACTGACTGCGGAGGTCAATGCATTGAAGCAGAGCCTCGAGCGGTCCGAGAATGAGCTCGGCCGTGCCAAGAAGCAGCTCAAGGATAAGGAAGGTAAGTAATACCTTATTAAAGTAGTACCTTATAGAAAGGATTTGGTTGCAAAAAATGACAGGAATAACGTGAGTATTGCAGGGGCCACGAACGAGGTGGCGACCCTAAAGGAAGCTGTGTCCGAGGCCGAACACAATGCGGCCGCAGAACGCACCGAGCAAGAGAAGCAGGAGGCGCGGGTGGCGGAGGTGCGGCAAGAGCTCAAGGCTCTCATGGAAAAACACGAGAGTTTGGAGCGTGACTCGAAGACTCGAGAGTCCGAGCTCGCCTCAGCTCTTGAGAGTGCCAAAGCCGCTAAGGACGAAGCCCAAAAAGCCCTCCAGGAAATTGAGGCAATAAAAAAGATAGCGGCGGGTAAGGCATTCTTCATGCAAAGCAAGCATGTAAAAGTGAATTATCTGTTACTTACCCGAATTCGGAGTTCTCTAGGAGCATTCGCAGATCTGCCCCGTAGCGTGTCCGATGCTACTGCGTTCTACCGAGCTGAGGAGGGGAGCTCGATGGAAAAGGTGTTCTGGTCTCAATATGCTGAGGCCGAACATCCGGTGCCCCTGAGCGACCAGCTGAAGCAACTGGTCGAGCTCCACAAGGTGGCCGAACAGGCCATGAAGGGCCTCATAGTTCGGTTGTGGCCTAAAGAGGCCATGCCTGGGAGCTACTTCGGTCTGGTGCGGCGGCTGGTGGACGCCTGTCCATGGATTGAAGTCATCAAGCACTCCGTCTGCATTGAAGGTGCCCGTCGGGCCCTTGCCCGCGCTAAAGTGCACTGGGGCAAGATGGACACCGAGAAGCTTGTGACGGACGCGCCACCGTCGGGCAAGGAGTATCACATGCCCGAGATGTACTATAAGGGTGTCCTGAAGGGTGCCCGCCTTATAGCGGGTGAATACTCCAAAGATGTAATTTTTGAGTAGACTCGCATTTTGTTATCCTGAGCGCTGAAAACTATGTTCATATGCGCTAAGCAATGCTTGTTAATTTAAAATATTACCTTATGTGCGGCCGTTTATCAAATTTGAGAGATGGCAAGTCGTTGGCTTCAGCCCCCATGCCACGAGTGCTGGGGTGTTCGGGATAAACTTGAGCGCTCTTGTTCCCATTTTTGGGTCCTTCGAGGGAGGCGCTCAACACAACGAACGAGGCAACCAGACTTATAATGCTTGAACACTCTCACTTAGCCATAGAATTCTATAATTTTAAATTTCGGCGAAGCCCCTAGTGGTCGGAAGGCTGAATTCGGGGCGCTATCCACGCCTGGGCCGGACAAAGCCGGCTCCTCGCTCTAAGCGGCATAAGTCTTTAGGGACTCGAAAAACCCTCTCGAACAGCGACCGGCTCTCGCCCCATGATGACGGTCAGTTTTAGCTTTCTCCACTGAGGTGCTCAACCCAGCTCAACTGGGGCACAATCGCAGTGGTTCTCCCAGCGCTACCTTAGCCGATATAACGGAACATAAGGTACCAAAACATGGGAGCCGGGCAAACCCAACTATTGACCCAAGACATGATTCGGAGCCGATGCATATAGTGCTATACGTTCGGGGTGCCGCACTTGTGAAAGTGTTCAGACTTATCACACCATATTTTGGGGAACTTAAGCCCCTGGTGTATTTGGCCGTACCAAAGCATACGTATGCAACATGTCATAAGTGAACATGTATAAATAGAAAAAGGAATGCAATGATAGGCAAAAAGCAATGCATTGTTTATTCAAAAAATACTGCAATGAAAGCAGAATGATACAAATAGTGCGATAAGCAAGGGATGGGACTATTTAACATGTCCCCCTCCAGGGGTAGGCTGCGGGATGGTATGCAAAACAGGTATAATGCTCGAAATAGAGACCACCTGGATACCCGAGGTAGCTTTTCTGGTTCTCTGCCTGTTGCATCGTGAGTTTGGCGATTCTACTGCCGGGCAGGGCTTCTTGAAAACGGAGTCCTGAGAATAAGAAAAAAAAGAATGACACATTTGGGAGCCCCTGGTGTGGTTGAGCCGCACTCTGGGCATGCCGTGGTCGTGCCCCTCCCCCTATGCCCATGGTATCTCCAGAGCGTAGTGATGTACACATGGTACTGGTCTCGCGATTTCACGAGGGCTGGGGTTGGGGCTGCATTGCTACACGTGCTCGGAACGTGCCAGGTGGTCTTGTTGTAGGTTACTCCGGGAGCGCTTGACAGTGTCCGGCCGCTTAACAGCCGGACTCGAGAATTGCCTTAAGAGGCTGCTTTGTACTTCCGCCGCGAGAGCCGCTGTGTGCTCCTCCGTTCGGAGAGAGCGTTCGGTGTTTCCATTGACCGTAATGACTCCTCGAGGGCCTGGCATCTTGAGCTTGAGGTATGCCTAGTGCGGTACCGCATTGAACTTTGGAAATGTGGTTCGTCCGAGCAGTGCATGATAGTCGCTGCGGGACGGGACTATGTCAAAGATTAAGTCCTCGCTTTAGAAGTTATCCGGGGATCCGAAGACCACTTAAAGTGTAACTGAGCCTGTACAATTGGCCTCTACACCTGGTATGACGCCTTTAAAGGTCATTTTTGTGGGTTTAATCCTTGAGGGGTCTATGCCCATCTTGCACACTGTATCCTGGTAAAGCAGGTTCAGGCTGCTGCCGCCGTCCATCAGGACCCTAGTGAGATGAAATCCGTCGACGATTGGGTCAAGAACCAATGCGGTGAATCCGCCATGGCAGATGCTAGTGGGGTGGTCCCTTCGATCAAAAGTGATCGGGCATGAGGACCACGGGTTGAACTTTGGGGCGACTGGCTCCATCGCATATACGTCCCTAAGTGCACGCTTCCGCTCCCTTTTGGGTATGTGGGTTGCGTATATCATGTTCACCGTCCGCACTTGTGGGGGGAAAACCTTCTATCCTCTATTGTTCGGCGGCCGGGTCTCTTCCTCGTCATCGCTATGTAGCACCTTGTCATTGTTTTCGGCAATTAACTTGCCTGCCTACTTGAACACCCAACAATCCCTGTTGGTGTGATTGGCTGGCTTTTCGGGGGTGTCGTGTATCTGGCACGAGCGGTCGAGTATTCGGTCCAAATTGGACGGGCCCGGAGTATTTCTTTTGAATGGATTTTTCCGCTGACCAGGTTTAGAGCCTCTGAATCCGGCATTGATTGCCGTATCTTCAGTATTATCGCCGTTAATGCGGTGCTTGTGCTTATTGCAACGTGACCTGCCATTACTGTCCTTGGTATCCGAACTACCAGAGTTTTTGGACAGGTTGTTACTGCGAGCTAGCCAGCTGTCCTCTCCCGCGCAGAAGCGGGTCATGAGTGATGTGAGGGCTGCCATGGATTTCGGCTTTTCCTGTCCTAGGTGCCGGGCAAGCCACTCGTCGCGAATGTTATGTTTGAAGGCTGCAAGGGCCTCTGCATCCGGACAGTCGATGATTTGATTTTTCTTGGTTAAGAACCGTGTCCAGAATTGTCTGGCCGATTCATCTGGCTGCTGAATTATGTGGCTTAGGTCATCAGCGTCTGGTGATCGCACATATGTGCCCTGGAAGTTATCAAGGAATGCGGCTTCCAGGTCTTCCCAACACCCAATTGATTCTGCTGGCAAGTTGTTGAGCCAATGCCGAGCTGGTCCTTTAAGCTTGAGTGGGAGGTATTTCATGGCGTGTAGATCATCACCGCGGGCCATGTGGATGTGAAGGAGATAGTCCTCGATCCAAACCGCAGGATCTGTTGTGCCGTCGTATGATTCAATGTTTACGGGTTTGAAACCCTCAGGGATTTGATGATCCATTACTTCGTCTGTGAAGCATAGTGGGTGTGCGGCACCTCTATATTGGGCTATATCACGACGCAGCTCAAATGAGCTTTGTCCACTGTGTTCGGCCCGGCCGGAATTGCTGTATCCGGCATGATGATTGTCATCACGTATCGTGGGGCGCCCACGCAATCCGTAGATCGATCTTGTTTGTCTTGCCTTGTCCTCCAATATGTCTCACAAGTCTGGTGCATTCCCCTGTGGCTTTGTACTTTTCAAGCGACTCCGGGGTGCGGCTTTAATGGGGGGGCCTAGAGGCCTCTCTGTCGCGGCCACGAGGTGGCCGGTCGGCCGTATTGTGCGCTGGTGATGTAGGTTTAGGTGCTTCCTCCTCTAATTGGGGTAGCAGCCTTCGTTTTGGGTAGCTCTTGGAGGGGCGTTCGAGTTCATATTCTTCGGCCGCAAGGACTTCAGTCCATCTGTCGGCTAGCAAGTCTTGGTCAGCTCTAAGCTATTGCTGCTTTTTCTTGAGGCTGCTTGCCGTGGCCATAAGCCTAGGTTTGAAACGCTCTTGTTCAACGGGATCCTCAGGCATGACAAATTCGTCATCGTCCAGGCTTGCCTCGTCTTCGGAGGGAGGCATATAATTATCGTCCTCTACCTCTCTGTCTGCCGCTCTCTCATGAGGGCTGGCTTCTCCATCCTCCTGCGCTGAATCCTGCTGGAGGGGGTTGTCTTCGGCACTGTCCAGGGTTTTATTGTCTCCGGTACCGGAATCTCCATTTTTGCTGTGGCGGGATTTAGAGCGGCGCCGATGACGCCGACGCTTAGGCTGTTTCTTGGAGGGGTCGTCCTCCGTTGTTTCATCGCCATTCCCATCCTTTGGGATGTCCACCATGTATAAGTCGTATGATGAGGTGGCCTTCCAGTGCCCTGTAGGCGCTGGTTCTTGGTCGTCTCCGGCATCGTCGTCCATACCGCCGATGTCTTCGGAGTCGAAGTCTAGCATGTCAGTTAAGTCATCGACAGTGTCTACGAAGTGGGTGGTGGGTGGGCTTTGAATTTCTTCGTCGTCCGCATCCCAACCGTCCTGACCATAATCCGGCCAGGGCTCTCCTGATAAAGAGAGACACTTTAGCGAATTCAGGATGTCGCCAAAAGGCGAGTGCTGAAAGATGTCCGCAACGGTGAACTCTATGATCGGCGCCCAATCGGATTCGATTGGCAGGGGCGCGGAAGGTTCGGGGTCCATAGAGGAGTCCGGCACCTTGGAGTCACGAGCTTCACAAGGGACAGGGTCGGTATTCGGCTCCATCGCCATAGAGGTAGCAGCCCCCAAGGCGGTGTCCAGCCACCCATCCTCGATTGGCGCAGTCGGCTCCGAGCTAAGGGTCGGAGCGGACGCTTGTGCGGCCTCCAGGGCACTGTCCGGCAGCAGAGCTAAATCATGCCCATCGTGACAGTGCGGCGCGCTCGGCTGTGGCTCAAATCCGTCGAAGATCAAGTCTCCGCGGATGTCAGCCGTATAGTTCAAACTTCCAAATCTGACCTGATGGCCAGGGGCGTAGCTTTCGATCTGCTCCAGATGGCCAAGTGAATTGGCCTACAGTGCAAAGCCGCCGAATATGAAGATCTGTCCAGGGAGAAAAGTATCACCCATGACCGCATTGTTGTTGATGATCGAAGGAGCCATCGGGCCTATAGGTGACGACACAGAGGAACTCTCAATGAAAGCACCAATGTCGGTGTCAAAACCGGCGGATCTCGGGTAGGGTGTCCCGAACTGTGCGTCTAGGCGGATGGTAACAGGAGACAAGGGACACGATGTTTTTACCCAGGTTCGGGCCCTCCCGGTGGAGGTAAAACCCTACTCCTGCTTGATTGATATTGATGATATGGGTAGTACAAGAGTAGATCTACCACGAGATCAAGGAGGCTAAACCCTAGAAGCTAGCCTATGATATGATTGTTGTTCGTCCTACGGAATAAAACCCTCCGGTTTATATAGACACCGGAGAGGGATAGGGTTACACAGAGTCGGTTACAATGGTAGGAGATCTACATATCTGTATCGCCAAACTTGCCTTCCACGCCAAGGAAAGTCCCATCCGGACACGGGACGAAGTCTTCAATCTTGTATCTTCATAGTCTTGGAGTCCGACCAAAGATGATAGTTCGGCTATCCGGACACCCCCTAGTCCAGGACTCCCTCATCATTCTTCGAATACCTTCTTCGGTGTGCCGGGTAAGTATCCGGTCCCGGCGATGCACCATATCTTGGCTCTGCCCACTTGGAATATTGATTCCCCTTGATTATGGGGGAAGAGGCAGAACAACTTCTTCCATAGCTTGAAATGGGCTTCGCAACCCAGAAATAGCTTGCAAAGAGTGACGTAACCTGCGATGTGCAGGATTGAGGCAAGTGTGAAGTTGTGCAGCTGGAGGCTGTAGAACTCCAGAAGCCCGTGGAGGAATGGATGGATTGGAAATCTGACACCTCTCAGTAAGTAGGAAACAAGGCATATTCGCTCCCCTTGGATGGGTTGGGAAAGTTCTCCGCTTGCTCCCCGCCATCGAAGGAAGCCAATCCGGCTTGAACGGGGACTAGATATGCAGGAGGTAGAAACCCTTGGGTCTGCAACTTCACTAATTGGCCATGGGATTTTGTACACTTCTCCCAATCGCCCGGCTTGGTGTTGCGAGAGCGGGAGGAAGAGCTTGGAGCGCCGGCCATGTTGGAGTGGTTTTTCGGGCGCGCTCTGATGATTCCTCGCTTGGGGAAGATTGTGTGGATTGGATCTGAAGATCCCCGTCTTTAATAGACAATTTATTTACATGGTTAGTGTGGCAGATGTAAAAATGCCCCGACTTCTCGCATTTGTTCGACACCTAGAGGTTGAGACTATTAAGGTGCAGAAGCCGATGAGCGTAATGTTAGATGGGAAGCCGGACACTACTACTTACAACAGGTACTTTGAAGAGTTCGGAGAAGGAACCCGCCTTGCAATGCCGAAGACAATCTGCGCGCCGGACTCATCATCATTGAAGCCTGGTCCAGGGGCTACTGAGGGAGTCCTGGATTAAGGGGTCCTCGGATAGCCGGACTATGTACATGTGCCGGACTGTTGGGTTATGAAGATACAAGATAGAAGACTTTGTCCCATGTCCGGATGGGACTCTCCTATGCGTGGAAGGCAAGCTTGACGGTTAGGATATGAAGATTCCTTTCTCTGTAACCGACTCTATGTAACCCTAGCCCCTGCTACCTCTTGAGCACTCGTTGGATTTCCCGAAGAGGAGAGGATGATGCAGCAAAGTAGCGTAAGTTTTTCCCTCAGTTTTTGAGAACCAAGGTATCAATCCAGTAGGAGACCACGCACAAGTCCCTCGTACCTACACAAAACGATAGCTACTCGCAACCAACGCGATTAGGGTTGTGAATCCCTTCACAGTCACTTACGAGAGTGAGATCTGATAGAGATGATAAATAATATTTTTGGTATTTTTGATAGATAGATGCAAAGTGAAAAGTAAAAGGCAAAGTAAAAAGCAAAGCAAGTAAATAAAGCGATAGAGATTGATATGACGAGAATAGACCCGGGGGCCATAGGTTTCACTAGTGGCTTATCTCAAGAGCATAGATATTCTACGGTGGGTGAACAAATTACTGTTGAGCAATTGACAGAATTGAGCATAGTTATGAGTATATCTAGGTATGATCATGAATATAGGCATCATGTCCGAGACAAGTAGATCGAAACGATTCTGCATCTACTACTATTACTCCACTCATCGACCGCTATCTAGCATGCATCTAGAGTATTAAGTTAAAAACAGAGTAACGCCTTAAGCAAGATGACATGATGTAGAGGGATAAATTCATGCAATATGATAAAAACCCCATCTTTTTATCCTCGATGGCAACAATACAATACATGCCTTGCTGCCCCTTCTGTCACTGGGAAAGGACACCGCAAGATTGAACCCAAAGCTAAGCACTTCTCCCATTGCAAGAACTACCAATCTAGTTGGCCAAACCAAAAAGGATAATTCTAAGAGACTTGCAAAGATAACTCAACATACATAAAAGAATTCAGAGAAGATCCAAATATTGTTCATAGATAATACTGGATCATAAACCCATAATTCATCGGTCTCAACAAACACACCGCAAAAAGAAGAAGATTACATCGAATAGATCTCCACGAGAGAGGGGGAGAACATTGTATTGAGATCCAAAAAGAGAGGAGAAGTCATCTAGCTACTAGCTATGGACCCGAAGGTCTAAAGTAAACTACTCACACTTCATCAGAGGGGCTATGGTGTTGATGTAGAAGCCCTCCGTGATGGATGCCCCCTCCAGCGGAGCTCCGGAACAGGCCCCAAGATGGGATCTCATGGATACAGAAGGTTGCGGCGGTGGAATTAGGTTTTTGGCTCCTGTTCTGATCGTTTGGGGATACGTAGGTATATATAGGAGGAAGGAGTACGTCGGTGGAGCAACAGGGGGCCACGAGGCAGGGGGGCACGCCCCCCACCCTCGTGACCGCCTCTGTTACGTCTTGGAGTAGGGTCCAAGTCTCCTGGATCATGTTCGGTGAGAAAATCACGTTCCCAAAGGTTTCATTCCGTTTGGACTCCTTCTGATATTCCGTTTCTTTGAAACACTGAAATAGGCAAAAAACAGTAATTCTGGGCTGGGCCTCCGGTTAATAGGTTAGTCCCAAAAATAATATAAAAGTGGAAAATAAAGCCCAATATGGTCCAAAACAGTAGATAAAGTAGCATGGAGCAATCAAAAATTATAGATACATTGGAGACGTCTCAGGCATCCCCAAGCTTAATTCCTGCTCGTCCTCGAGTAGGTAAATGATAAAAAATAATTTTTGATGCGGAGTGATACTTTGGCATAATTTCAATGTAAATCTTCTTAATTGTGGCATGAACATTCAGATCCGAAAGATTCAAGACAAAAGTTCATATTGACACAAAAATAATAATACTTCAAGCATACTAATCAAAGCAATCATGTCTTCTCAAAATAACATGGCAAAAGAAAGTTCATCCCTACAAAATCATATAGTTAAGCTATGCTTCATTTTCGTCACACAAAGATGTTGCCAACTTCTATACCCCCGATGAAAAGCCAAGCAATTGTTTCATACTTAAATAATCTCAAACTTTTTCAACCTTCACGCAATACATGAGCGTGAGCCATGGATATAGCACTATGGGTGGAATAGAATATGATGGTGGGGATTCTGTGGAGAAGACAAAAAAAGGAGAAAGTCTCACATTGACAGGCTAATCAATGGGCTATGGAGATGCCCATCAATTGATGTCAACATGAGGAGTAGGGATTGCCATGCAACGGATGCACTAGAGCTATGAATGCTCACCAAAAGAAAAACTAGTGGGTGTGCATCCAACTTTCTTGCTCACGAAGACCTAGGGCATTTGTGGAAGCCCATCGTAGGAATATACAAGCCAAGTTCTATAATGAAAAATTCCCACTAGTATAAAAAGACAACTTATGAGACTCACTACATGAAGAACAAGGTGCTACTTTGAAGCACAATATATGAGACTCACTACATGAAGAACAAGGTGCTACTTTGAAGCACAAGTGTGGAAAAAGAGATAGTAGCATTGCCATTTTTATATTTTTTTAATTTTTTTTGGGCCTTTCTCTTTTTTTGGCCTTTCTCTTTTTTGGGGGGCAGTGCTCTAATAATGATGATCATCACACTTCTATTGATTACAACATAGGGATTACAACTTGAAGCTTAGAACAAGATATGACTCTATATGAATGCCTCCGGCGGTGTACCGGGATGGTGCAATGAATCAAGAGTGACATGTATGAAAAATAATGCATGGTGGCTTTGCCACAAATACGATGTCAACTACATGATCATGCAATGGAAATATGACAAAAGTAATGTATGTCATGATGATGATGATGGAAGTTGCATGGCAATATATCTCGGAATGGCTATGGAAATGCCATGATAGGTAGGTATGGTGGCTGTTTTGAGGAAGATATAAGGAGGTTTATGTGTGATAGAGCATATCGTATCACGGGGTTTGGATGCACCGGCGAAGTTTGCACCAACTCTCAAGGTGAGAAAGGGCAATGCACGGTACCGAAGAGGCTAGCAAAGGCGGAAAGGTGAGAGTGCGTATAATCCATGGACTCAACATTAGTCAAAAGAACTCGTATACTTATTGCAAAAATTTAGAAGTCATCAAAAATCAAGTACTACGCGCATGCTACTAGGGGGATAGATTGGTAGCAAAAGACCATCGCTCGTCCCCGACCGCCACTCATAAGGATGCACAAGCCAGGTACACTTCATGTTTCAAATTTGTTACACAACTTTAACCATACGTGCATGCTATGGGACTTGCAAACTTCAACACAAGCATTTCTCAAATTCACAATTACTCAAATAGCACGACTTTGATATTATCACCTCCATATCTCAAAACAATTATCAAGCATCAAACTTATCTTAGTATTCAATTCACTCAAAAGAAAGTTTCACATGTCTTGAATACCAAGTATATTAATATTAAGCAAATTACCGTGCTATTAACGACTCTAAAAATAATCTAAGTCAAGCATGAGAGATCAATAGTTTCTTTAAAACAAATCCACCACCGTGCTCTAAAAGATCTAAGTGAAGTACTAGAGCAAAAATTGTCACGCTCAAAAGATATAAGTGAAGCACTATGAGCAAAACTATCAAGCTCAAAAGATATAAGTGAAGCACATAGAGTATTCTAACAAATTCCAATTCATGTATGGCTCTCTCAAAAAGTGTGTACAGCAAGGACGATTGTGGTAAACTAACAAGCAAAGATGCAAATAATACAAGACGCTCCAAGCAAAACACATATCATGTGGTGAATAAAAATATAGCTCCAAGTAAATTACCGATGGAAGTGGACGAAAGAGGGGATGCCTTCCGGGGCATCCCCAAGCTTTGACTTTTTGGTGTCCTTGGATTATCTTGGGGGTGCCATGGGCATCCCCAAGCTTAGGCTCTTGCCACTCCTTGTTCCATAATCCATCAAAAGAATTCACCCAAAACTTGAAAACTTCACAACACAAAACTCAACAGAAATCTCGTGAGCTCCGTTAGAGAAAGAAAACAAAGAACTACTTAAAGGTACTGTAATGAAATCATTCTTTATTCATATTGGTGTTAAACCTACTATATTCCAACTTCAAGGTAGCCTGGTAGGAGTAGCGGGGCGCAGACGAAGGCGATGGTGAAGAGATCGATGGAGACGACCCGCCACCACCAAAGCCAACAGGACGGGGCAGGGCACACAGAGCTGCAGCCCGCGAGGAAGCCTGTCGGGGTCTAGCTGGAAGGCTGCCGGAGGAGACGGAGGCACCACCTTAACGTCTACTCCCAACTCCCTAGAAAATCACCTTTCCGGAGAGGAGGTGCAGATGCAGATGATGGCGCTGCCACCTGACAGTGATTGTGTGGCTGGTGTTCAGCTAGAGTTGGAGTTGTCGGCCTCTTGATCGACGCCGTCGTCATCGCCATCACTGTCCTCCACGTCACTATCGCTCGAGGAAAAGCTTGACGGAACCTCCATTAACTTAAAATGGAGGACGTGCCCTTCCGACAAGCTATGGGGATGAGCAAAAGTCTTTGAGCCTCGGTGGAAGTACATGACATGAGGGGCTGGGAAGTCTACATCCACTCATATGCTGCCATTCCCACAGCCCCTCATATGCAGTTTCAACGCTCGCGGCTGCTCAAGCTCCATCGCCCTTGTAAATGGAGTAGGAAGATGGAGCCGACCATGTGGAGGCTTGTACAACCTGATGACGAACTCCAGAGGCTGGTCTCCGACGTGGACTTCCATCCGAGGAGGAGCAACCGGTGGGGGCGCAGGTAGAGCGCCACCCCGTCCTCCTCCTCCCCGACTGCCATTACGACCACGGCCTCGTCCTCTCCCTCCTCATCTTGCAGCGGGTTCCACCCCCGCACTCTCAGGAGGGAGAGGAAGACTCTGTCGAGCAGAAGCTCTCGTCGCCACCGATGAAGCACCACAACATCCTTGCCCTCTCGCCATGGCGGGCAGAGAAAGTTTGAGCAAATGAAGAAGGAAGGTGTGTGGGAAAACACGCTACTCCAACCTCCCTTTTAATAGGAGAACAAGGCGGGGGCTGGCCTCTCATTCTGAAGGCAACCGCCCTTCTCCTCCAATGTGGCTTCCATGTGCCTTCAACTCCTTAAGAAATCAGGGCTGACCCTCTGCGCCAATCAGCGACGCCTGGCTTTCTACCATGGCGCCCATTTCTGCGCCCTCTGCATCCACCACCTACCCTATGCAATGCATGTGGAAGACGTGGCGGATGCGCCAGGGATAGAGGTAAGTGGGGTGGAAGTTTCTGCCCCGTGATCGTGGGACATGGGCGCCCCATTGATCGTGGTTTGGTTTCTCCCATAACATTTCACACGACGTGCGGGAAAACCGGAAACTGACCCAATCTTGGATTAAAGAAGAAGCAAATAATATATCAAGGGGCGGAGCCGCTCTTGCGCTCCTGACTGTGCACTGGTTAGGTCCTGCCCCGACGCCGCCCAACAACGCGTTCGTGCTAGGCCCGAGGGCTCCTGTTGGTGCAACAAACCCTGGGTTCGTTGCCCAGACTGTGCACAGGCCCAAGGACAAGATTACGGCAGCAAGACCAGACCAAGCAAGAGGGATCAATTCTTTGAAGGGTCCAAGTGCAGATCAAGATGAGCCAGAGAAGCAAGATGTCGCTAAGGAAAGAACCTCCCTTGCCGGGCAGGCGAGCCTGGCAAGGTAGGGCTTGCACCGAAAGGAAACTTCCATATCATCCCGACAGGCCTACCGGGGCTTGCAGAGGCAGGCCACTCCACCGCTCCACCTCACAAGCGACACAAGTCATAGATCAGTGCAGTGTCAAGCCCCAAGGTGATTAAATGGCTGCATTTTGCCACATGGCAGCCACTTCCTACAGCAAACACCTCCATATTACACCCTTCATGAGACGTGTCAAGCAAGCAGGCGCGATGGTGGCAAAACAACCCGGGAAGGGCTGTCGGGCATGCTGTGATGTGACACGAGACGGTGCATTTACTGCGCTCTGTCAGCCTGCAGAGTTAGGTATGATAGAACTGTTCGCTATCTAACCAGTACGTAAAGACTGATTTGCCACTGTTGCGACCCCTTAATCTATAAAAGGAGGCCGATGGCAACCGTAGAAAGGGTTCGTGAGGCTAGCAAGCTCGGACCCTTACATATCCATATGTGCATAGCCACTTCCGCTCTGAGGCAACCCTGCCTGGCAAGTGTGCAGCGCCAACCACCACCTTTTCCACCAACAATCCACCAAAGCAGGAGTTGGGTTTTATGCCTCACGGCGGCCCGAACCTGGGTAAAACTGCCTGTGTGATCTCTGACACGCTGCACTAAGCTTCTCCACTCTTTGTGCAACGTGTCCATCCCCCCCCCCCACCGAACCAAAAAGGTTCCCCATGACACACATCTCAATGATTCACAGCTTAGAGCCAATCGTAACTTTACAACTCAAACGTTGTGAGAATGTGAACAAATAAATAAAAATTGATTGATGCTTCATGTAAGCAATTTGATCCAAGGATTTGCTAAACATTGAAATCAGTCCTTTTTAAGGCCACGTAGTTCAAACATTGGCAGCTGAAATATTTTGCATCACTGGTGGCACTACCACTTCCAATAGATGCACAAGAGGGCCTTCTAGATTTTGAAGTAGTGTGTATAGAGCCTCATCCTTAGTATTTAATAAATAAACATAGCAGAATCTAGTGGAACGATCAATTGAAGTCTTGAAATATCTCTTTCCACCTTGCACACACGCATGGCACTTTAGAGCCTTTGGATAATGTGAATCTTGTGATTAAATCCATCTTGGCTAGCCGTGTCATACAACCTTGGGTGAATGCTTTTGACCATCATAACATCTATAGTTGAGTATTCCCATTTGCATAGATAAGAAAGAGCATGATTACTATAATATTGGCACTAGTTAAAGCAACTTTATTTCCAAAATGAGAAAAGATTGCAATAGAATAGCTTTATTAAAAAATACAACGTTGGCATCGTATGAAAAGCATAATCATCTTGATAAAGGACAATACTGACATGTCTGAGATGACATTGGAGATCAAGTTATTCTTCATGTCCCCGTATCTTGCCATGAAGACGATTTGTTGACATCCATTAACACCTTAGTGTGGCAGTGGAAGGAGGAGCATCGACTCATTTCAATCACTTTTTTTGTGTAGTTCAACTAAAATTATGGCGCTCGATAGTTAAAGAGGTGGCCCGTGCCACCTCAACGGTAGGCGTGATGGACACAACTAGTTCAGTGTAGCTATGCAATTGATGTAGTCCACATGGACTAGATTCTGCCGGATATGTCTTCTGCAAGTTATCTACATTAGAAATGAAATGGTAGCTAAGACATTAGCTCTATTTTAAATGTATTATTACTTCATTTTATCAGTGGCAGTAGCAGTGCCAAAATAGTAGCATAAGATCACTAGTTGGATGTAGAGTCAAAATCAACGAAGAAGGAACATACCCGGTAATGGGAACCATAACTGTGAGTGGGGCGCTACGCCGCCACGACTCGATGTGGTGGACCTGAAGATCCACTTGGATGATTCAGTTCATTCCACCTTTTTCTGTAGTCTGCCTGAAACGAAGCAAAGGTTGCATCATGCAGCTAGAAAGAATTACTTGCTCTCATGAGCTGGCAGGTTCTTCTTTAGTAGTTGCACTAAAATTGAGCAACATTTAGGTTAACTGTCCTACTCATGCAAGGTGCAACTATAATTCGGTTATCCTTTTGTGCAGTTCCACTAAAATAAAGTGCCATTGTGGTCATAGTGATGGCTCATCTTTCAAAAGCTAATAAAATGTTGCATGAGATTACCAATAGAGTTTGACGGAGATGTTGGAAACTCCAATCAACCTTTGTGCAGTTCAACCAAAAAATTGAGAGACGTTTCCCACGTGACATTTTAGTTGAACTGCACAAGACACTCATTCCAAAAGAAAGTGTTTTGTGCAGTTCACCAAAAGGTCACAATAGCAACAAGGTGAAATGGATATCCCTGTCCGCACAAAAAGATAGAAAGAAAACAGTTACTGGTCAATAACAAGATAGGAAACATACACGAAATGAAAAGAAGCATCTTGATTTTGTTCATGGCAATCACACAAGGACAGTAGAAAATGGTAGCGTTGCTTCATGTTACCGGAAGCTTTACGATCAACAATGACATTCATCAAATATGGGATTACTTTAATGGTGGCATTGCTTGTTTACTAGATACACTAGATCAACAACAACTAAAGAGTTGGTTTAAGGGCATGGGACAATGGGGAGACCAGGACACTCAGTAGCGTAAAGAAGTAACTTACTTATCATACTGGGAAAAAAGCAGGAGTACCATTTGTAACATAGTTTAATTGCACCATATTACTGGAGGCATTAGATTAACAATAACACTGGTTAGACATGTCCTTATGGTAACAGTGTGATTGCTTCATTTTAAATGAGCCCTTACATTAACAACAACAAAAATTTGGTATAAGGACATGCGACAGTGGATGCATCAGCACAATGTACCTACAAGGAGGCATAAAGTGATGACACCGAGTTTGTTCATACTCTGTGAGAGAAGCAAATCTAATCCTAGAGAACTTTAACTACGTGAGGGTAGAAAATCTAATACTGGACATACTCTGTTGACTTGTCCACCAGCAGCCACTTTCTATCCTTTTTTCAACCAATAATAGATCTATTCCTTATCTAGTTTGTAGTGCCTTTTAGCTTTATTTCCCTTTTCAACCAAGAGTCTGGTTGGGTATCCAATTTCTACTACTTTCCCTCTGTTATTTCCTCTTTGAATCAAACCCTAGATTCATGCTACAACTTTCCCCACTTTCTTCGTTGTTTGAACCAAGTCCTAGATTTGACTGCATGAAGTAGCTTACCTCTAATAATACTAAAAATTTAGGTGGCTTTGGAAGAGCTGATGGAAGTAGAAAAAGATCCACATGCAGACACGTGGGGAGCTGGGGCAGTAGAGCAAGGCTGCTTTCGAAGGAACTTATACCCGAGGGTCGTCGGGATGTGGCTAGGAGGTCGGCGGCAGGTCGGATCTGCACACAATATGGCAGGGAGGAAGAAGGGTCGGAGGACCTCTCAAGCCGACACTGTGTCGGAGAGAACGACACCAGCAGAGGATTGGGATCTACCGGCAGCTGTGGGTTTCCTACCTCGCCGCCGATGATCGCGTCCATGATGCACCTAGTCCCCACACACACCAGCCAAAGGGATCCGCCCGGATCTGTGACCAACGGTGAAGAGACAGTAAGTGTTGCTAACTCTATCTTGTTTAGGTCTAGAGAGGATGAGAGAATGAAAAGAGCAACCGTAGTAAAGCACGCGCTCAGGCCCCTGCCTATATATATAGTAGAGTGATTATCGTTTTCTCTCCATGACAAGCGTTTAAATATATCTACGTGGTATTAAAGAAAAGAAACTCTCTATTTAACATGACAAACTGTACTACTCTTAATTACCAGTAGTAGGATTATTCACTTGTGCTCCCTGGCCCTCCATTCATTCAACATCCCAACAGGTGAATAGACATATAGTACTATTTATATAGAACGAACAAGCTCGAATTATTTTTGCTTTGAGATATCCATGGTACAATTTGACCACATTGCACCAGACTCTGTACTATGAAGTAACCTATACATGTAAACACATGCATGGTTTACATTCCGAATCGCTAGCTAGAGCTTGAACTGTATTTGTTTACATGTACCACCTTTTTCTTGGTTTTCTACTCCATGGCGCAATTCTTCGATACAAAATTATACTATGAGTTAAAAGCTGAGGGCGGGGCTTTTCCCGGACAGTACGCGTGGTAGTTTTTGTGTAGCTGGTGTCGTGGTCCTAAGCCTGACAGTAGAAAGGGGGGTAGGTATGGAGAGGCAAGATCTCTACTATGGTGAAGGTGTACACACAAGATTTACGAGTTCAGGCCCTTCTTGGTGGAAGTAAAAGCCCTACGTCTCGGTGCCCGGAGGCGGTCGACTGGATTATATGTGTGCGGTGTTACAGGGGGTGCCAAGCCTTGTGCCATAGGAGGGAGGTGGCTTATATAGAGTGCGCCAGGACCCCAGCCATCCTCCATTACAAGGGGCTTAATGTACATAAAGCAGGAGCGTTACTGATAACGCCAGCCATAGGTGCTATTAATGACCTTAAAGACTACGGAGTGAACATCTGACCGTTGCAGCGCTGAGTGACTCCTGGTCTTCAGTAGGTCGAGTGATTCCTTGCATGGTCGAGTGACAACAGGTAGGAGAGGTTCCCGAGTGATATGATTGGTCGAGTGGATTGCACTCGACACCTTTGACTGGGGGTTCTTTGTTGCCTCTTGGAATTCTTTGGTTCTAGGGTATTGACCTTGGGTAGGGCGTATAGGTCAGGTCTATGACCCTACCCCGGGTCTGTATCCTCATCAGTAGCCCCCGAATGGATTAAGGTCCGAGTGGAAAGTAGGGTGAAGTTGAACTTGCTCCGAGCTTTGCGTTTTGCGAGTGTTTTATGCAGGACGGAAGGCTCATGTTGGTACTTCAGCTTCGATTCAGTCGCCTTGATCGATTCAGAGAGTCGTCAAGTGAACTTCTAACATCATATGCCGAGTGTTGTCTTGGAGCGCAGAATCTTTGGCGCGATTGGTTGCCGTGTATCCCGGATCTCATGGGATTCGAAATTTTGGGGAAGCGCGCGGGACGGAGCGTGCCGAAGTAAGCGGGGTGGATAAGCAGGAGCGCCTCGATCTCCGCACCACCTTTTTCGCCACGTATATCGCGCGCGACTGTTGCGGGATTTGACAGGATTGTTTGGTCCAACGCGTCAGCCACTCGGAAGCGGCCCTTTATAAGGCGATGGAGCCGAGGTGCCTGTACTGTGCGCTTCTGTTTTTCTGTGTTCTTCCTCTGCTTCTCTACTACATTCGGCTCCTCCGCTCTCGACACCGTCGCTCCGCCACCATGGTGAAGGATAAGACGGTGCCGCTGGAATGCGCGAAGAAGGCTGAGGGAGTCCTGGATTAGGGGGTATCCGGACAGCCGGACTATATACTTCGTCCGGACTATTGGAGCATGAAGATACAAGACTCAAGACTACGTCCCGTGTCCGGATGGGACTCTCCTTTGCGTAAAAGACAAGCTTGGCGATCCGGATATAATATTTCCTTCTTTGTAACTGACTCCGTGTAAACCCTAGCCCTCTCCGATGTCTATATAAACCGGACAGGTTGGTCCTTAGAGGAACGATTAGAATCATACACATCATAGGCTAGCTTCTAGGGTTTAGCCTCTACGATCTCGTGGTAGATCAACTCTTGTACTACTCATATCATCAATATCAATCAAGCAGGAAGTAGGGTTTTACCTCCATCGAGAGGGCCCGAACCTGGGTAAACATTGTGTCCCTTGTGTCCTGTTACCATTAGCCTAAGACGCACAGATCGGGACCCCCTACCCGAGATCCGCCGGTTTTGACACCGACATTGGTGCTTTCATTGAGAGTTCCTCTCTGTCGTTGCTGCAAGGCTCGATGGCTCCTTCAATCATTGTCAACTGCGGGCCAATTCGCTTGGCCAACTGGAGCAGATCGACAGCTACGCTCCTGTCCACCAGGTCAGGTTCAGAAACCTGAACTACACGGCCGATATCCGTGGAGACTTGATCTTCAATGGGTTCGGGCCTGCGCCAGGAGCGCCGGACAATCACGATGAGCACGGCTTAGACCTGCTATCGGACAACGCTCAAGATATCGCCCCTGTAGTAGCCCCGGACCTAAATCCGGAGCAGATTGCATTGCCCAAGGACGGATGGATGCACCCCGTCCCGCGGGACGCACACTGATCGGCGGTAGAGCCGAACACAGGCCTCACCCCTAAAGAAGCCTGTGACACCGGACCCCCGGACTCGTATCCGGCTGTAGGTTCCAGTTCATGCACTCCCGAGCCCGCCGAACCTGGTTGGCCTCCGGTAATGGAGTTCACCGCCACGGATATCTTCCAGCACTCGCCCCTTGGCGACGTGGTGAACTCGTTAAAGTCTCTCTCTTTGTAAGGAGACTCATGGCCGAACTATGTCCGGCTTGAGTGGGAAGCAGGCGACGAAGGAATTCGTTGCCCACCCACCACCCACTTCATTGCCACTGTCGACGATGTATCAGACGTGCTTGACTTCGACTCCGAAGAGATCGACGGTATGGACGACGATGCAGGAGAAGATTCAGAATCACTGGGGCACTGTACTACCATCACTGGGGCGTTGTACTACCACCTCGTCATACGATATATACATGGTGGATACGCCTAAGGAGGACGACGGAGACAATCCGGAAGATAAAACTCCCGGGCAAAAGCCAAAACGACGGTGCAGATGCCGCTCCAAGTCCAGTAACAGTAAAAATAGCGATAAGAGCGCCAGAAAGATCGACACCCCAGTCAACTCTGAAGGCAACAATGACCATATGGACCCAGCAATGGAGCAGGATGAGCCAGGTCACGCCAAACACAGCTTGGAGCAGACTCCCGATCACAATGATCCCGAGGGACGAATTAATCAAACCGCCCCGTGACAAGAACACAGTCCGGATGACGATGCATTCATCATCCCGGAAACACGCTTGGAACGAGGAAACCTCCACAGAAGGCTTATGGCCACCGCGAGAAGTCTAAAGAAGCAGAAGCAATGGCTAAAGGCTGCATAGGAAACGCTCAATCGCAGATGGAATAAAGTGCTAGACACTGAAGAGAAGTACGGCGACAATCGCCACACGAAGAGCTACCAAAACGCAAGCTGCTGCCAGAATTCGACGACGAGGCCGTTCCACCAAAGAACAACACGGCCAGGAGGCCGGACAAACCACTTCATAACCGCAACAGAGCAGCTATTGACGCCGCACACGATTTACGCGAGCTCCTGGATAAGAAAGCCGGCGCGGGTAGGTCCATCTACGGATCTAAAGGACACACCCCGGCGCAGGACTATGGTCACCAAAACGATCATTCCGATCGGATACCAGTTCGGAATCAACACCAGACACAACAACAGCCGACGGCAGGCCACAACACGTCCAGATATAGAGGGGTTGCTCACCCCCTGTGCTTCACCGAAGAAGTACTAGACCATGAATTTCCATAGGGTTTTAAACTTGTGAACATGGAGGCATATGGCGGAACGACAGATCCAGTGGTCTGGATCAAGGATTTCATCCTGCATATACACATGGCTCGTGGGACGACCTCCACGCATCAAATACCTTCCCCTCAAGTTGAAGGGGCTAGCTCGACACTGGTTGAAAAGCCTCCCCAAAAATTCAATTGGAAGTTGGGAGGAAGTCGAGGACGCTTTCAGGGCCAATTTTCAAGGGACTTATGTCCGGCCTCCGGATGCGACGATTTAAGTCACATAATCCAACAGCCCGGAGAGTCCGCCCGCAAGCTTTGGAACAGATTCCTCACTACGAAGAATCAAATTGTCGATTGTCCGGAAGCCAAAGCCTTAGCAGCGTTCAAACACAGCATCCGAGACGAGTGGCTCGCCAGACACCTCGGCCAAGAAAATCCAAGGACAATGGCAGCCTTAGCAAGCCTTATGACCCGCTTTTGTGCGGGTGAAGATAGCTGGTTGGCCCATAAAGGCACCAGCGACCCAAGCACATCCGAAATAAGAGATGGCAACGGGAAGCCATGGTGCAATAAAAACAAATGTCAAAACAAGGAAGAGAGCCCGGACAACACAACGGTCAACACCGAATTCAGGGGCTCTCGACCAGGTCAGCAAAAGAAGCCATTCAAAGGCAGCAAAGAGGGACCGTCCGGTCTGAACAGAGTCCTGGATAGACTGTGCCAAATTCATGGCACCCCTGACAAACCTGCGAACCACACTCATAGAGAATGCTGGGTCTTCAAGCAGGCTGGAAAATTAAATGCCGAACCCAAGGGAAGGAAACACCAAGTGAAGACGAGGATGAGCCTCGCTAGCCGAACACTGCGGGACAGAAAAAATTCCCACCAGAGGTAAAAATAGTAAACATGATCCACGCGACTCACACATTCACGAGAAGGCACGAATGCGTGCTTAGTGACGCATATGCTATAGAGCCCGTCGTACCCAAGCCTAACCACTGGTCGGCTTGTCCAATCACTTTCAATAACACGATCTGCCTGACTAGTATTCGGCGCGGAGGATTAGATGCCTTGGTGCTCGACCCAATAATCGATGGATACCATCTTACTCACGTTCTCATCGACGGCGGCAGTAGTCACAATTTAATATACCAGGACACTGTCCGCAAGATGGGGATAGACCCATTCAGAATCAGCCAAAGCAACACCACCTTTGAAGGGGTGATACCAGGCACTGAAGCCTATGGCAGGGGCTCCGTTTTACTGGAGGTAACATTCGGCTCCCCAGGCAACTCCAGAAGGGAAGAACTACTCTTCACCATCGCCCCCTTCCAAAGCGGTTATCATGCATTGCTTGGGAGAACGGCCTTCGCCTGCTTCATCGCAGTACCGCATTATGCCTACCTTACAATCAAGATGCCCAGTCCACGTGGCGTCATCACTGTTAACGGAAACACAGAGAGCTCTTCACGTGTGGAGGAATACATGACGGCCCCATTGGCCGGGCTCTAAGCGGCCTCCAATACCAGAAAGGATGACTGGTCGTCAAGACCACGGACACGGTTAGACGAGTCTGATAGCCCGGATAAAACTGAGCCAGGGCGCCGCATATGTACTCCCATAGAGGACACCAGGGGCTGTAAAAATTTAATAAAAGCCCCACAGTTGGCTTGACCTTATTTACAGGCAAATGTCTTACACTTTTATTATCCATCACACACTTATGTTCTACTCTCCTACATGAGTCTTTCTTTTTTACAGACACAATTTGTGCGATACCCTTCCAGGAAACGGCACAACGGAGACAAAGGCGCAGACGTGCAGCAGAGCCCCGCTCACAGGTTTCTGTTTAGATTAAGCCCCAATGTAAACCTTTTTTTATTGTCTCTTGTTGTTTCCACATCCCATGGGTATTATACCCACAGTGGATACTGTCATCATTGGCATTTTGCCACGACAGATTAATGCACGTACCTGGAACTACAAGGTTCATAACAAAAGGGCATTCCTCAGCCCATTTTATGTTGCAAAGTCCGAATACCTTCGGGAGTGTTCGGCGTCACGAGTTTGGCCTTATATGCATCAGCTCCGAATCATGTCTTTGGTCAAATGTTGGTTTTGCCCGGCTCCTGGGTTTGCCACCTTACGTTTTGTTCTTATCGGCTAAGGCGGTCAAAGGAGAACTACTGCGATTGTGCCCTGGTTATGTCGGATGAGCACCTCAGTAGATAAAGCCGAAAACTGACTGTCATGATACAATGAGAGACTGTTCAACCACTCGAAAACTTACCGGAATGTTTAGGATTCCTCCACATTAACGAAGGACTATTTCCCGGTCATGTACACATGTGCTTGTATTCGGATGCACGCGAAGGTACCAGGGGCTACATAGTAGCCCCACTGTCAAACTCCCATGGCTAAGTGAAAGTGTTACAGCTATATAGTCCGGTTTCCTAGTTCGACGTGCGATCACCTCCTTAATGGACCAAGACGTTGGATCAAGTGTGATTACGCAAATTTTTCGCGAACACCCCCGCATTGTATGCGTGGGGGCTGAAGCCAACGATTGCTAACTTTCAGATTACACGAATACATAAAATCGGCCGCACATGAGGCACAATAATACTTTCGGGCAAAAAGTATAAATATAGCCTTGTAATCAAAATAACATTGTTTTTACAATGACACGTTTTGTCACTCGAACAAGATATCCTTCGAGCACTGCGCCTCTATTAAGCGGGCTCCTTCGGTTACCTGCTCCAAGTAGCGCTCGGCCGGATCCTGGCCTCCCGGATTCTGGGTCACAATAATGGTGGCCTCCATATCCATCCAATATGCTTTAACACGGGCGAGTGCCATCCGTGCACCCTCTATACACGCCGACCTCCTCATAGCATCGATCTGAGATACGGCACCGAGAAATTGTTGCACCAAACCAAAATAACTGTCCGGCTTAGGCCCCTTCATCCAAAGATGGTCTATTACAGATCGCATTGCAAGCCCGGACAGCCTATGAAGCTCAGCCACAGCAACCATTTTCTCACTCAACAACAATGGGCGCGCGGGAGCATTGAATTGCGACCAGAACATCTTCTCCACTTCTTTATCACCTTGATCCTTGAAAAACTTGGCCGCATCAGCTGTACTCTTCGCCAAGTCCGCATACACGTCCGCAGGACTCCAGCGTCGATCCAGGGGAGCATACTTCGGATCCAAAAACTTCATCCACAATAAGTAGGGGTATCCAGCCGCGATTTTTACGGCCTGTCGAAGCTCCTCCTGTACATCCCTGATTTCGGTCCGCATCTCCTTGGCCGCATTAAGTGCCTTGTTCAGGTCAGCCGAATTAACCTGATTCTCCTTTTCAAGGAGCTCATACCGGTCGGCGGCATTTTTCAACTCCACAACCATTTCGGCTATCTTGTCTTTGCTTCGGCGATGAGCAGCCTATTCAGCTCTGAACTCTTCGGCCGCCTTTAGGGCAGCTGAATTGCTAACACAAGCTTGTTCCTTGGCCTGGGCAAGTTCCGCCCTCAGGGCTTCCACGGCAGCAGCACCATCTGCAGTCCAAGCATATCACATTAATATCATGCCCCTCTCAAATTTTCCTATACAACATAATAAGGAAAGCAGAGCACATACCTTGTGACTCGTTCAGCCGCTCGTTTACCAGCGTGATATCGGCATCAATAGGCCCAATCTGCCTCCTTAGTTCGGCAACTTCATAGGACTGGTCGGCTGCCGGATCCTTACACACATGTGCATATATACAATGGAATCATTACTTGCACAATATGATCCTCCGTTTTCCGCCTAGGGTGGGCAACCAGAGTCTCAGGGGCTACTATCCATATGGATCACACCTAGCGCGTGCCTCACAGCCAAAAAATTAGGTATTTTTCATTACATACCTCAAAGCCTCTGAGCAGGCTCGTAAATGCTTCATTCAAACCGCTTGTGGCGGATGAAATCTTCCTGAGCACCGTGCTCATTAATGAATGGTGCTCCTCCGAGAGAGCGGCTCGCTCTAGAAGGCCCATCAGTGTGTCCGCCCAGACACCGGCCTGTGCCGGACCCTTCTCATCGCCCCCCGTGAGAGCCGAACGCTCCGGGCTCAGGGCGGCCGAAGGAGTAGCTTCTGGCTTCAGCAGATCCGGATTCCTCCGTGACGACACCTCAGGGTCGCCCGCCTCATGAGTTAGAGAGGTTGGTGGGGTCTCACTCTCCATCATCTCTGGAGGGAGGTCCCCTGAAGACGAACTTTGTCGAGAAGAGCTGCTAGCCGGACTGCAAAGAATGGATCCTGGTTATTGAACTCGGAGAAAAGCAGTACCTTCGAATTTATGTTTAACTTACAACTCGGTTGAGGGCTGGCCCATTGGCGGGCATGACGCGGTGATGGCGCCCTTCAGGGCAGGGCCCCCTGGTGAAGCTTTCTTCCCCTGTTTGGGCATCTCCGTCTCCATGTCTTTGGAGGCGGCCCTCTTCTTCCCGCTGTCGGTGTCAAAACCGGCGGATCTCAGGTAGGGGGTCCCGATCTGTGCGTCAAGGCTGATGGTAACAGGAAGCAAGGGACACAGATGTTTACCAAGGTTCGGGCCCTCTCGATGGAGGTAAAACCATACTTCCTGCTTGATTAATATTGATGATATCGGTAGTACAAGAGTAGATCTACCACGAGATCATAGAGGCTAAACCCTAGAAGCTAGCCTATGATGGTATGATTGTAATTGTGATCGGCCTTCTAAGGACCAACCTCTCCAGTTTATATAGACACCGGAGAGGGCTAGGATTTACATGGAGTCGGTTACAAGGAAGGAAACACAATATCCGGATCGCCAAGATTGCCTTCCACGCAAAGGAGAGTCCCATCCGGACACGGGCCGAAGACTTGAGTCTTGTATCTTCACGCTTCAATAGTCCAGACGTTGTACATAGTCCGGCTGTCTGGATACCCCCTAATCCAGGACTCCCTCAGTAGCCCCTGAACCAGGCTTATTGTCTTCGGCATTGCAAGGAAGGTTCCTTCAGCGAATACTACGAAGTAATTATCGAACACGTAGACCGTGTCCGGATCCACAAAATGTTTTTTACACACCTCCATAGAGAGAATGATATTTTATAAATGCAATCTGCTGACAACTTTTCCAGACGACGTGACATATTATTACGGTTGGATCATTATTCGAACCGTTTTCCCACAACCTGCCACAGCGGATATTGCGAGGCGGTTTCCCTGTCACATCTTGTCAAAGCAGAGATCGTGTCACTTTATCACGGGATCCTCATCAATGCGGGTATGGGTAATCTAACCGTGCCGCTAATCGTGGCGAGTGGGAGCCAGACGGGTTCCACCAGGCAAGTGGGGAGGCGCAAAAAGCATTTACCGCCCATATAAAGAGGTTAGGTCTCTTCCTCTTTATCCACACCTTCTCCTTCCGTCAGCTCATTCCCCTTTGTTCGAGCCCTAACGCACGAGTACCCTTCTTCTCCATCGAAGATAGGTTTTCCAAAGATGTCCGGATCCGGAGCAGGAGGCAGATGGATGGCCTCGACCGTCCAGGAGAAGGACATCAAGAAGCTTCGGGGAGCCGGGTATCTGGCCCAGAAGATCGGCCACCGTCTCCCACCGGCGGGACAGGTCGTCCCCGGTCCGGAACCTCACGAGAGAGTCGTGTTCCTTCCCCATTTTGTCCACGGGCTCGGGTTTTCCCTTCACCCTTTTGTTCGTGGAGTCATGTATTACTACGGGATCGATTTCCATGACATTTCCCCCAACTCCTTCCTCAATATCTCGACGTTCATCGTCGTGTGCGAGGCTTTTCTCCGGATCCCACCTCACTTCGGCCTGTGGCTGAAGATTTTCGATGTGAAGCCCAAGGTGGTGAGTGGCGAACACGCCGAGTGCGGCGGTGCCATGGTAAGCAAGATGCCCAAGGCCGTATGGCCGAGAGGCGCTTTCAACGACTCCGTCAAGGAGTGGAAGCAGCAGTGGTTCTATATCATTGAACCACGCGGCAAAAAGTGGGTGGCAGCTCCAGAGTTCAGATCCAGAGGTCCACTGCGATTGACGTCCTGGCCCAAGAAGGGCCCGAACTGGTCCTCATCCGATGAGCTGTCATTGCTCCCGACACGTGTCCAGGGTGTGGTTGACATGGACGTCAAACTCGTTAACGTAGTCTAGGTGATGCTAGTTCGCCTGGTTCTCCCCTGTAAGCGCCGAGCTTGCACTTTGTGGGAGTTCGACCCAACCGAGCACCAAACCCTTCAGGGGCTTTATGATTCCTCCCACAAGGATATCTGGAGGTGCTCTTCAAGTCCGGCAAATCGTGGTCGGGCCCCGGCGAGGACCGTGGGTATCAATTATCCCATTGTGCAAGCTCGGTAAGTTACAGCCACGCTCTGTCTATTCATGCTTCAGCTGGCATGTCGTGAGGGAGACATCTTAATCGTGTTTCATTGTGACCTCAATGATGTATAAAGAAGGTGGAGCGGATACATTGTCCAGCCCCACTGCCGGAGGAACCGGCTAGACCTCTTCTGACGAAGATGCTGGTCCCCGCGCCTTACGAGGTGCCAAATAAAGAGGCCTCCAAGAAGGTCAAGAAGACCCGGAGTGGCCTTCGCCGTTGCGAGGCTTCCGACGCCAAAACCGAAGACTCTAGCAACGATCCTTCATCTGAGGACTAAGAGGAGGAAGCAGAGGAGGATGAGCCTCACTCTGATGGCAGGAGGAAGAGGACGGCCTCCACATCTCTGGAGGCCGGATCGCCCAAGAGGGGGAAAGGTTTCCTCCCAGAGGCATCCACCATGGCTGCCGATAGTTGCCCGGAGTGGGATCCCAAGGCCCAGCCCCTGGAGAAGTCGTAAGTATCCGAGCACGCATATGCGTCCGGGATTGTTTTTGGGTATAGTAGTTTTAACTTTTGCCATACTTTGCATAGTCCGGCAAGGTCTCGCGTCGGCCGGTCCTCGTCGGAGGATTCGCTGGGCTCGGGCGCCTTGGCGGGCGAGACGCCTCCGCAAGCCCCTTCCCCAAAGTCCGGGCACGACACTGAGGTGTCATCTCGACAAGACCCAGACCAGGGAGGACATATCCCTGGAGCCAGACACGCGGGGATGGATACGGCCCCCGGGACCTCTAGGGTTCCAGAATCGAGCAAGCAGCCACCCTCAATGGTGGGGGGCCTGCCTACCCCGCCGGCATCCTCTGTTCGAGCAGAGCTGCCTGGCGGTCTATCGACAGCGTTGAAGAACGCGTCTATCATCGATGAGCATTGGGCCCTCATGGGCACGATGGTCGAGAAGATTCAGTCCGTCGAGAGAGGGCTGAATGAGTCCTACTTTGGCCTTATAAAGGCTTTTGAGGTATGTTTCCTTGGAAACCTTTGAGGAATTGTCATAATATGAGTAGTAGCCCCTGATGCACTGTCCAGCAGAGGAGACAGAGCCGGGCAGGGGATCAAATCCTCTGCTCTCGCAGGAGCCTATGTGAATGACGTATACCCTTTTGTGTGAAAACAGAAGTCTGCAGAGAGGACGGCCGCTTATAACGCGGAAGTGTATGAACTATAGCAGAGACTTAAATGGGCCAAGGAGGAACTCAGCCATGTGAAGAAGCAATTGGAAGACAAGCAAGGTATGTTGAAAACATATATCTTGTAGTTTGCTTGATTGAATAGTAGTGCTTAGCGAAAAGTATTTGTATTGTATGCTCTAGGAGCGAGTGCCGAATACGCGGAACTAAAGAAGGCTGTGGCCGATGCCAACAAGAAGGCTGCCGCCGAACAGGCGCTTCGTGAAAAACACGAGGCCATGGTCATCACAGTTGACCGAGAGCTCCAGGAAGGTGTGAAGAAAAATGAGGGCTTGGAGGAAAGTCTAGTAGGGAAAGAATCCGAACTCGCCCAAGCTCTCGAGGCTGCCGAAGGTGCTCGGGAAGAAGCCCGAGGTGCTGTGCGGGACATTCAGGAGGCCCGGAAAGTTGCGGCTCGTAAGGGCTTCTGTATTCTTAGCCTTTGTACATGATAATGGGAAGAATCCTAAGCGGCAAGCTGAATTCTTATGTTTCTAGGGGCTTTTGCGGATCTTCCTCGCAGCATATCAGATGCCGCCCAATTCTACCGAACCGCAGAGAAGAAGTCTGCGGAGAGGGATTTCTGGTCGCAGTATTTGGCGCCGAACTATCCGGTGCCTTTTATCGATCAGCTAAAATAGCTGGTCGAACTACACCAGGCGGCCGAACTAGCCATGAAGGACTTAGTTGTCCGACTGTGGCCTACAAAGCCAATTCCAAGCAGTTACTTCGGACTCGTCAAGCGGATTGTGGGTGCCTGTCCCTGGCTTGATGCTATCAAGCGATCAGTCTGTATAGAAGGCGCGCGCATGGTGTTTGCCCGTGCGAAAATTGCATTGGGGGAAGCTTGACACGGAGAAACTGATGACTGAGGGGCCACCGGAGGGTAAGGAGCACCGCAAGCCCGAGCTGTACTATGAAGGTGTGATGAAAGGGGCCCGCCTTGCGGCGGATAAGTGTGCCAAAGACATTATATTTCCCAGAGGGCATTTGTGCCAGCTTTTGTAATATGGGATAATAGCATTTTTCATTATATATTGTCTGTTTTGTTTGAACATATGTTCTTCCTGTGCGGCTGTTTATTATATGCAAATCCTGAGAGTTGGCAAGTCGTCGGCTTCTGCCCCCTCGTAAAAAGAATACGGGGGTGTTCGGGATATATCTGAACACTCTTTATCCCATAGTTGGGTCCTTTTAAGGAGGTGTTTCTCTCCGCGAACCAGGCAATCAGACTATAAGGCTTTATTACTCTCACTTAGCCATAGGAATTTGAGTATGGTCGGCGCAGCCCCTAGTGTTCGGAAGGCCGAACTAGGGGCTCTATTGGTGCTTGATCAGAAGACCGATCCGTCGCACTCTGCATTTATAATGGCGTTGTGTGGAATAAATCTTTAAGGATTTTACAACCTCTCGAACAGCTGACCAACTCTCTCTTCATCATGACGGCCGGTTTTCGGCTTTCTCTACTGAGGTGCCCGTTCGGCTGAACCGGGACACAATCGCAATAGTTCTACCAACAGAACGGAACGTAAGGTACCAAAACATGGGAGCCGGGAAAACCCAACCAATGACCCAAGACATGATTTCGAGCTGATGCATATAGTGGTATAAGTTCGGGGTGCCGAGCGACCGAAAAGGTGGTCGGACTTTATTGCCGTACTATGAAGCCCCTTGTGTAACCGGGCGAACGCGAAGCATGGCTGTCATTTTTGGCAAAGAGGCGTCGATGATAAACGACGGCCGATAGGTGTTATTCAAGTCTATGCACCGTAGTAGGTTGATATGTCTATGCATATGAGTATGATGTATGAAAAGAGGTGTTATTTGGAGGAACCTGTGGTGACCGGACTAGAGGGGGTTGTGAGTGGATATAGATTGAATCCAAACTGCCTTCTATCTGCATGTTCCTGCCATTGTGTGTCCGGGCTCGTTCCATGCCGCCAATCTTGTTCTGTGTCAATCATTAGTATGTAAAGGCAAATGCTTGAAGGTAGTTGGGCGTCCTCTTGTGGTTGGTCCAAGGGTCCCTGATCGGACCCCGGTGGGCCCAGCCGTTATACCGTGAGGTAGCACGGACTCCTCAATGGGTGTCCAGATAGTTGTCCTGAGTGATTTACCATGTGGAATCTAGTCAACGTGGTTTGTCCCATTGGTACACGGTAAACTACCGCATGGTGGGATGGTGCCGAAGACAACTGTTAGAGTTGTGGGCCAATAAAACCTGGCCATTGCGCCTTACATCTTTTAGGAGGTGTTATTCATGGCTTCCTGCTCGTGTGGGCTTTTGTGTGTTATAGAGCCCCTGGACTACTAGGTCTAGAGGTACTGCAATTGACTTGCTATGGTTGATGTGATCATGGGCGATCGGTCGTACTTTTATGCCCTGGGGGGTGGGTGGGTTCTTTGACAAGGCGCCTCCCCTTATTGCTTCCGGTGCACGACCAGTCGCTTTGTTTTGAGGATCCGGCATTCTCTATTGGTACGTGTTGCGATCCTTCTAGGAGTACCGTGAACTTCACACGGTTGATCTAGTGTGTGGCTTTGGCCGAGTAGGCTTGAGCTCTTCTTTGTCCGTTTATCGGACTGAGAGTTACTAGACTTGGCACCAGTTTCCTTGTCTTGACGTTTATGACCTTTGTGCCGAGGCTTGAGGGTGCCTCTTCGTGTATGCTTCTTACTGTCTTGGACCATAGTGATGTGTGGACGTCTGGGTGTGTGCCTGCAGTTTTCCTGCTTGAGTTGAGGTAGCCAGTTGTGTCGTGTATGCCCTTTGATGGGGCTGTCGAGTTTGTACTTTTCGGTGTCCAGTACCTTGGTCCACCTATCCACTAGCACGTCTTGGTCAGCTTTAAGCTGCTCTTGCTTCCTTTGCAGGCTCCATGCCGTGGCCATGAGCCGTCGCTTGAAGCGAACTTGTTCCACTGGGTCTTCAGGTACGCTGAATTCGCCATTACCGAGGCTTACCTCGTCGTCGGAGGGGGGGTGTATAATTGTCCCTCTCCAAGTATCCCATCATGACCGGTTCGGCCTGCTTGAAGGTAGGCTGATCAGGGCTGTATTCCTCTTCGGCACCATCCGAACTGCTTTTGTCTCCGGGGCCGGTGTTGATGTGGAGGGGCTTGGAGTGGCGTTGATGACGCACATGTTTTGCTTTTCTCCCTGAGGGGTTATCCTTCGTTGCCTCGCCGCCATTGGTTTCCTTTGGAGTGTCCACCATATATATATCGTATGAGGACGTGGCCGTCCACCGCCCTGTGAGCGGTGGCTCCTGCAGTTCTCCTATATCGTCGTCCATACCATCGATGTCTTTGGAGTCAAAGTCAAGCACGTCGGTTAAATCATTGACCATGGCAATGAAGTGGGTGGTGGGTGGGCAACGAATCCCATCGTCGTCGGCTTCCCACTCAAGTCGGACATAGTTCGGCCCAGAGCCTCCTGACAAAGAGAGATACTTCAATGAGTTCAGCATGTCGCCAAAGGGCGAGTGCTGAAAGATGTCCGCAGCGGTGAACTCCATCACCGGAGCCCAACCAGGCTCGGCGGGCTTGGGAACAGGCGGACTGGAACCTACAGCTGGATACGAATCCAGGGGTCCGGAGTCACAGGCTTCCTCAAAAGTGAGGCTTGTGTTCGGCTTCATCGCCGATGAGGGCACGGCCTGCAGGACAGGGTCCAGCCCTCCGTCCTTGAGGAACGCAACTTGCCCCGGATTTAGATCTGAGGCTTCTGCCGGGGTGATATCCCGAGCATCGTCTGACAGTAGGTCTAAGCCGTGCTCATAGTGATTGTTCGGTGCTCCTGGCACTGGCCCGAATCCGTCGAAGATCGAGTCTCCGCGAATATCCGCTGTGTAGTTCAAGTTTCCGAACCTGACCTGGTGGCCGGGGCATAGCTCTCGATCTGCTCCAGATGGCCAAGCGTATTGGCCCGCAATGCGAAGCCGCCGAACACGAAGATCTGCCCGGGAAGAAAAGTCTCGCCCTGGACCATGTTGTTGATGATTGGAGGCGCCATCAAGCCCTGTAGCGTCGACACAGAGGAGCTCTCAATGAAAGCACCAATGTCGGTGTCAAAAGCTGCGGATCTCGGGTAGGGGGTCCCGATCTGTGCGTCAAGGCTGATGGTAACAGGAAGCAAGGGACACAGATGTTTACCCAGGTTCGGGCCCTCTCGATGGAGGTAAAACCCTACTTCCTGCTTGATTAATATTGATGATATGGGTAGTACAAGAGTAGATCTACCACGAGATCATAGAGGCTAAACCCTAGAAGCTAACCTATGATGGTATGATTGTAAGTGTGATCGGACTTCTAAGGACCAACCTCTCCAGTTTATATAGACACCGGAGAGGTCTAGGGTTTACATGGAGTCGGTTACAAGGAAGGAAACACAATATCCGGATCGCCAAGCTTTCCTTCCACGCAAAGGAGAGTCCCATCCGGACACGGGCCGAAGTCTTGAGTCTTGTATCTTCACGCTTTAATAGTCCGGACGTTGTACATAGTCCGGCTATCCGGATACCCCCTAATCCAGGACTACCTCACCCGCACGGGGAGGAGGCCTTAGATTCCCCTCCCCGACTATGCTCCTTTGAGGAGGTAGCAATTCCCCCGGTTTGGATGCGCAGTGTGTGAAGTTCGGCTTCTCTGTTCTTCCCTTCGTCTTTCCCTGAGGGCATTTTGCTAAGCACCCAGCCAAGCATCTTGGCTATGGTGGGACTAGGCGAACCTTCGGGAAGTGGCACCGGACACTTGATTCTCTCCGCCTTGATGAGCCATTCCTGGCCACAGAGGATTTTCAGAATGATGATTATGACGAATATAAATGAAGTCTCCAGTTTCGGGGTTACTTACTTGGGTATCTAGGCGATTGCAGCTTAGGCCCGCATCCTCGGTGGTGCCCGGACACTTTACTTGTGGTCCGAAGAATAATTTACATATCCCTTCGAGCGTCAGGCCGAAGAAGTGCAGAATAGTCCGCGGACTCTCCGGATTGAATTCCCACATCCGAAGAGGCCGGCGTTTACACAGCAACATCCGTCGGATTAGCATTACCTGAATTATGCTGACAAGGCTATTGTCCCTCTCAAGAAGCTCCCGGATACGGCTCTGCATTGTTGGTATGTCACTTGCAGGCCCCCAATCCCGTCCTACATTGGTCCATGACGCCAGTTGCGATGGAAGGTCCGAGCGGAAATCGGGGGCAACCACCCACTTTGTGCCTCTGGGAGCCGTGATGTAAAACCACCTCCGCTGCCATAGATCGGATACCTCTAGGAAAGAACCCTCTGGCCATGGGGCATCGGTGCTCCTGCTTATTATGGCACCTTCGCACTCCGCATGTCGCCCCTCAATCATCTTCGGCTTCACATTGAAGGTCTTGAGCCATAAGCCGAAGTGTGGAGTGGCGTGGAGAAAAGCCTTGCACACAATTATGAACGACGAGATATGGAGGATAGCGTCCGGAGCTAGATCGTGAAAATCTAACCCGTAATAAAACATGAGCCCCCTCACAAAGGGATCAAGGGTGAGGCCCAAGCCGCGGAGGAAGTGAGAAACAAATACGACACTCTCATTAGGCTCAGGAGTAGGGATGACCTGCCCTGGAGCAGGAAGCCTGTGCTGGATGTCGGCAGTCAGATATCCGACCTCCCTAAGCCTCGAAATGTCCTCCCCTTTGACTGAGGAGGCTACCCACCGGCCTTGAGGGTTCGATCCGGACATATTGGAGGGTCTGGGGTGTTTGAGCTTGGGTCTCGGGTGTTAGAACTCGAGATGCGAAAAGGCGCAAGGGTGGTGGAAAAGAGGTATAGGCCTCGGCCCCTTTATAAAGAGGGTGAATATCAAGAGTCCTCAGCGTGACCTCCTGAGACTTATCTAAAAACACGGAGTCATACCAACAGTCGTTGTGGGGTTGCGCAAACCCGTATTGATGGAAGATCCCGCAATAAGGGGAACACGATCTCTATTTTGGCAGGGCATGCCAATAAAACTGCCTCGCAATGCGTGTCGAAGTGGGCTAAGAAAAACCGGTTCGTGTTCGGCCGGGCCACGACGCAGGACAACAACGAACCAAAAATTGCCAGTAGAGCAGATTTATGCTATGTTCTCTATGGCGGTATGTGAAGACCATCTTGAAGATCCTGACACGGTTCAGGTGTTCGATGATTACTATTCGGAGATGGAACCCGCCTTGCAATGCTGAAGACAAAACTGCGCGTCGGACTCATCGTCATTGAAGCCTGGTTCAGGGGCTACTGAGGGAGTCCTAGATTAGGGGGTATCCGGATAGCCGGACTATATACTTTGTCCGGACTATTGGAGCATGAAGATACAAGACTCAAGACTACGTCCCGTGTCCGGATGGGACTCTCCTTTGCGTGGAAGATAAGCTTGGCGATCCGGATATTATATTTCCTTCTTTGTAACCGACTTCGTGTAAACCGAGCCCTCTCCGGTGTCTATATAAACCGGAGAGGTTGGTCCTTAGAGGGACGATCAGAATCATACTCATCATAGGCTAGCTTCTAGGGTTTAGCCTCTACGATCTCGTGGTAGATCAACTCTTGTACTACTCATATCATCATTATCAATCAAGCAGGATGTAGGGTTTTACTTCCATCGAGAGGGCCCGAACCTGGGTAAACATTGTGTCCCTTGCCTCCTGTTACCATTAGCCTAAGACGCGCAGATCGGGACCCCCTACCCGACATCCGCCGGTTTTGACACCAACAAAGGAGACGGGGGCGGCGAAGGGCAAGAAGGAGAATCACGGGTCGTCGTCATGCTCGGGGATCCGCCAGGTTGGATCCAAGGCGATTGGATCCGGTCTTCGCTCTGGCAGGAAGATCTGGACGAGCTGGTGGAGTCTGGGCTGATCGCCAAGGGTGCAGCAAGGCTGCTAGAGGGGGAGATGGAGCCGCAGCCTCGACCGGGTGAGTGTGTACTGCTCGCCACCCACGTCGACCGGGGCTTCTCACTTCCTCTGCACCCCTTCTTCCGGGGCTTCTTGAACTTCTTTGGTGCCCAACTCCATCATTTTTCTCCCAATACCATCACTTACCTTGCTGCATTCGTGTCTATGTGCGAGAACTTTCTAGGGTGTTGACCGCACTGGGGTCTCTTCAAGCACATTTTCACCATCCGTTCTCAGTCGATGAAGAAAGCGAACACAAGTGATGAGAAAACCCATGTCATTCAGATGTGTGGGGGTTTGGGTATCCAGAAGAGACAAAGGAGCTCTTTCCCTTCCATGACTCTCCCTGAATCGGTTAGAGGCTGGCAGTCGACCTGGTTCTACTGCCAGGACCTCACAACCCCAGGTCAGTCAACCGGCCTTCCGCACTTCACCTTTGACCATGCCCAGACTCCCTCCTCGCTGAAAGTGACTACTGCTGAGAACGTGGAGACTAAAATGCTAGTTGAGAAGGTGGTCCAACTGATCAATGAGGGCATCACTGGCATGGACCTGCTGGAAGTATTTCTCAGTCGACGTATCCAGCCCCTTCAGGCCCGTGACCATCCGATGTGGATGTACTCTGGGGCTGACGACACTGCTCGGGTCCATCTAGAGGAAGTACCGGCCATTACAATGGCCATGTGGTTGAAGAGCATCACAGGCAACAAGGACAACCCAGAGGAGCCAGGAGAGTCGTCCCCTTCAGTGATGATAATCGGCCCGACAAGGTATGTTCTTCGTTCCTACTATTTTTGTATATACATTCCGACTGCTCTTGAGCTCGACTGACTTTTACTCGACTTCTTGTCTTGTAGGTTTTTACTGACATGTATTCGATGCCCAACGGTGAACAAGTTCTGGAGCAGGGCCAGGAGGGAGAGGCCAGTGCGGAGGAAAGTGGTGAATGGGAATCTTCGGATGAAGAAGAGGAGGATGAAAGCGAGGAGTCAGACAAAGAGGAGGCGGTCGACTCGCCGTCTCGCTCTGAACACCGATCCAAGCAACACCATGACCCGATGGGCGGGCGCGGAAAGAACGTGGCTCCAAGAACTCAGACGCAGAAGCGCACTCGGACATCGACTCCGGAGCCAACAGAGAAAGTCGGCAAGCAGCCCAAGGTTGCTCCTCCAAAGACCCAGAAGACTCTGCCGAGGATCAAGATGGACGTCCCTGTTGCCTCAGGGTGAGCATCTTTCCTATGTTTATCTAGGCCGACTGACACTTCTGTTCTGACTGAACGGATCATGTACCTTTCCAGCCCAACCTCTGCTGCGACTGACATGGATATTGACAATGCTCCAGGAGATGAGGAAATCGACGACGCGACCACCTCTCGAACTGGTAAGTCCTCTCGACCAGAACTCATTTAGTCGATTGAGTTATTGGTCAGTTGAATTTCAGTTGTTTTTCTTTTGCTGCAGCCCCGCGAGACATCGTTTTTCTTCCCAATGACGAAGAAGAAATGACTCTACATGAGAGGAGGAGGAGAGACAGGGGCTCAAGCAGGAGAGGGCTAGAAGTTCAAGTCCCTCAGTCGATGCCGGTGCTTGAGGCGGTGGTCGAGTGATCCGGAGATCTGGTTCGGACCAAGGTCACATTCACCGATCCGCTGACGACTGATCGTCCATCGGCGTCGACTGCTCCGGCTCCTGCTGCTCCGGTGCAACTCCACGCATTTGACCCAGTGGCTGCTTTGGCCACCTTGGAGCCATCACTTTTTGCTGCATACCAGACCCCAGATGACTCGCCAAGTGCTGCCAGGGAGGCTCTCCGCCAGGTGAACCTTGTTATGGAGCAGGTGAAGGTGATGCACGAGGCCAACCAGGTGGCCTATAATGCCAGCACTGCTCTGCAGACCAATGTTAAAGTCAGTGATCTTCCGACTGAACTTTTTAACGCTCTCTACATGAGCATATGTTTCATATCTGATCACCCACTAGGGTGTGCCTGTTTTAGAGTTTAAGAAGTCCTCCACTCCACTCGACTCATGCCGAGTCTTTGTGTTCTATCTCAATCAGTGGGGGCATGTCACATCCCTAATTCTGGTCTGACCTATGCCAGCTTCCTTGTGTGCATCATGTTTAAATTCAAATGAAATTTGAATTGAGGAATTTTCAAAGCCTTAGAAAACCCCTAAAAATAACCAACATTTAAATCTCATCAAATGAGTCCAAGAAAATGTTCCTGTTATTCTGTGAAAATATTGGCATGAGGTGAAATTCAAACCAATATTTTTGGAGTCACAGAAGTAGTTTATTCGGGCCTTTGATTTAAATCAATAATATATTTGGGTTGGAATTATTTCTGTTATATAAGAAATAATGTCCAAATAATCCTAAACTGAAATGTTCAATGTTGGGTTTATTCCATACAGTGAACATGAGCAGTTTGGTGATTTTTGAAAGTGCCTGGGTATTTCTAGAAAAGCCACAAACTTGCAGAAATAATAGAAAACAAAACAAAACAGAGAAAAGAGAGAGGGAATTTTACCTCGGCCACTTACCTGGCCGGCCCAGCTGGCAGCCCACCTGCTGGCCCTGCCCAGCAGTCCTCCCCCTGTCGTCTTCCTCCTGCCAGGAGGACAGACAGGTGCGTGGCAAACGCGCCGACGACGCCTTGCCACCTCCTGCTTACTGCCGCTGCCCTAGTGCGTCTGGAGACGCCACGACACCCCCCCGGACCCTCTGCACCTCTCCCCTCTCTCGCTGGACCTCCTCCCCCTACTCTGCATCTTTCCGCGGCGCCACCGAACGCTGTCGTCACCGCCGCTTGCTGCTGCCGCGGCCACCGCCTCCCCCTCGCTTCTCTGACCAGCCCACGAGCTCCGCCTGGAACCTGAGCACCTCTCCGCCGACCCACGCAAGGCCGGAGGACCCCAAGACAACGCCGCAACCTTTCTTCCCTGTCCACAACCGCCGGATGCCGCCGCCCAATTCGCCGTCTCCGCCGCCTCCCCGACCACGCCGACCCGCTCTTCGACCTCATCATGAGCCTCTGCGCCGAACCTCTCTCTCCCCGCGCTCTTTTGCTCTTTGTAGATCGTGGTTCTACCGGAGCCGAGAGCCGGCCGCCACCATTCTTAACACTGTCGTAGCCAGAGCTAGCAAAGCTCATGCTCGAGCATGGCTACGTGCTCAGCAGCTCCGCAGCAAGCTCACGCCGCCACCAGCTCGTCCTCTCATGCACCATAGCGCTATGCCGCTCCAACCCGTAGCTCCGGCCACCGCCGTTCTGGTTGCCGCCGTCGACCCCGGCCTCCCTGTGCCCAGCTGCATGCGCCCCTAGATTCGCGGGAGCACGGGCTCCCTCCTGGTGTCCTCAGCGTGCCCAGCCACAGCCTGTAGCGCCGCCCCGACCAATTAAGCGAGTTCCCGCCGCTGCTGTGGTCGCCGGCGTCACCTGCTGACGTGGCGCCAGTTAATTAGTGCTAATAACCCCGCGAAACACCCCTAGGGCCACTGCCATCTGGGCCCTAGTGCCTGCTTAGTTTAATTTAATTTCCTGCTTAAATTAGTTCATAATCCAACGGGCCCCACGTGTCAGAGTTGACCAAGCTGATGTGTCTGTTGACTGGTCCCACCTGTCAGCGTCACTAACCAGCCCCAGTCACTGACCAGTGGACCCCACTGGTCAGGTTTGACCTGGAGGCGCCCAGTTGACCTGCTGACATCAGGGTGATGTCATGCTGACACAATATGTATTTTCTGGATTTATTTTATTTCAGGAAATTCCAGAAAATGCACTAAACTTCTAAAAATCATATAAATTCAACCGTAACTCCAAATGAAATAAATTATATATGAAAAATGATCAGAAAAATCAAATCTATCCATATGTACCATTTTCGTGCATGTTAGAACAACTTTTGTTTACTGTTTAGGTCAAATCAATTAAAGGGCATTTAAACCATCATATATGGAGTTTGAATTTGAATCTTTGATTCAAATCAACTTCATTTAACTTGCTGCTAGTTGCATTAGCTCAAACCACAGCATATTGCCATGTCATGATCATGCATCATATTGTTGCATTGCATTGATTGTGTTCTTCCTTGTTTGCCGGTATTTGTCCCCTCTCAGTAGACGTGGTTCCGACGATGAGTTCGATGACACCGATGAAGAGTTATATCATCTTCAGAAGTGCCAGGCAAGCAAAAACCCCTTGTTCATTCCGATACAATCCCACTCTCTCGCTCCTGCTCTCTTTTACTGCATTAGGACAACAACAATTCAACTGTTACATGCTGCGGTAGTTGAACCCCTTTCCTCTGAATGACCTGTCATTGCCACAGTAAATAGATGAAACCCACTAGCATGAGTAGGAGTTGTTTGAGCCCTGATGTGCCTACTCATTCATGCTTGTTTGTCATGCCTGCTACTGCTTAGAGTTGAGTTAGATCTGATTCATCGGGGATGAATCGGAGGTGTGTGAACATGTCCTACTGCGTGTGAGCTAAGTGTGTGAACACGATTTGGTAAAGTTAGCGGTGAGAGGCCATGTAGGAGTACATGGTGGGTTGTCTCACTGAAACCGTCCTCAGGAACTGAGTTCTGTGTTTGTGATCCATTAACAGTTACTACCACACATTGGGTTCCGGTAACTCGACCCCTCTTGGTTTATTAATCAACTCAATCTCCGTCCAGGAGTTGCAACTAGTTTCTGGTGTTTGTAGGTAGTGTTAGTAGTCTACCAAGTGGCACCTGGTACAGGTGGGCTTGGGACAGACTAGGCACATTGGCACGGTGTACCAAGTGGCACCCGAATGGTGGGCTTGGGAACCCCGCTCACATCATATGGGGCCGTGAGCGACACCCCGGCCGGATCTCCTTGCGGATGGAACCCGAATAGGCAATAAACCTAGACGAGAGACTTGTGTGGTTAGTCAGGTCGTGGCCGACTCCCTCGCCAGGCTTCCGCTTGACGGTTGCCGAGATACACGAGGTGTACATGGCGGTAAGTGGCGAGAGCGTGTGTGAAGAAGTACACCCCTGCATGGTTAATATGATCTATTCGAATAGCCGTGTCCGCAGTAAAGGACTTCTGGGTTGCCTGTACAGTTCATAGACAAGTGAAAGTGGATACTCTACAATACACAAGATAAGCGTGAGTGCTATGGATGGCGTTCTTGTAGGGAGACGGGAGCGGATCCATCGTGGTGTATTGATATGGTGAATATGTGGACTTGTGTGCGCCTCCTCAACAGATTTACTTGCAGCCGTAGTTTAGGATAGCCACTGAGTCAAAGCTGGCTTGCTGCAGTTAAACCCCACCAACCCTTTGTTGATAATGATGCATATGTAGTTAGTTCTGATGTAAGTCTTGCTGGGTACATTTGTACTCACGTTTGCCTATTTTATGTTTTTGCAGAGAGACTTCAGTCTCACTAGTTGTTCCGTGTGAACTTCGACATTTAGCTTGTTACCTCAGCTACGATCTTGTGCCCTCGGCAGGATCTGGTAGTTAGTCAGACTTCTCAGCCTTTTTCATTTGTAGTTGTCTATACTCAGACATGTTAAGCTTCCGCATGTGCTTTGACTTGTATGCTCTGAATGTTGGGTCATGAGACCCATGTTTGTAATATCTCGCTCCTCAGAGCCTATTGAATAAAATACTTGAGTTGTAGAGTCATGTTGTGATGCCATGTTGTATTTGCACATATCGAGCATATTGTGTGTATGTTATTGAAATGCTTGGTATGTGTGGAATCTGACTATCTAGTTATTTATCCTTGGTAGCCTCTCTTACCGGGAAATGTCTCCTAGTGCTTCCACTGAGCCTTGGTAGCTTGCTACTGCTCCGGAACACTTAGGCTGGCCGGCATGTGTCCTTCTTCATTCCTATGTCTGTCCCTTTAGGGAAATGTCATGCTATGTCTACTGGAGTCCTGTTAGCCTGCTACAGCCCGGTTTACCGGAGTCCTGCTAGCCCAGTTGCTACAGCCCGTATTCACTCGCTGATGACCGACACGTTCGTTGCTGGGTCATGTATGCCTGTCCCTGTAAGTTAGTGCCACTTTGGGTTCACGACTAGCCGTGTCAGCCCTGGCTCCTTGTCATATGGATGCTAGTGACACTATCATATAGGTGTGCCAAAAGGCGCAAACGGTCCCGGGCCTGGTAAGGCGACACACGTGGGAATACCGCGCGTGAGGCCGCAAAGTGATATGAGGTGTTACATGCTAGATCGGTGTGGCATTGAGTCGGGGTCCTGACAGTTTTGGTATCAGAGCTTGACTGCCTGTAGGATTACCAAGCTGAACTGGTCGAAGTTGAGTCTAGAAATGCTTTAGTTATATAAGGGAATTGATTGTCGGATGGAATGTAAGGCTCTTTTTACTCCTTATACCTTATGCCCTTCTGATCTTAGTCAGCCTCTTCTTTTCTACCGGGGTTAAGGACTAGGATCTCATCTCCCTGTTAGGTTCACATGTTACTAATCCGTAGACTTATAGGATTGATGATTTTAATCCTTAGTTCAGTTCTTAATATCTCCGTGCGTTCATAGTTGATCTCAGAACCTTGATATTATGATGATCGAGTGGTTATGCACCATTTTGCAGAATATCTCAAATCTTTTCGAGCATGTGTAGCCGTTATGCTGTCCGAGTCATCCCAGGTTTCTAAATAATCTGATGCATTTGCAAATCCCTTCCTCCCGTTCTTGCTGTCCCTTTAGGCTAGTTTAACCACACTAATCGGTGAGTTGAGGTACTCTATTGCCTCGACATATGTGTTGGAGCTATTTTATGACACTAGATGTCTTAGGGGATCATCCAGTAATCTAGCCATGTTTTGTGTCCCATTGTGATGATTCCGGCCTTCATTCTCGAAAGCATCCCGTGATGCCACTTAGTAGTAGGTATTGTACTCCTGGGTTTCTGAGCCCAAGATTCACCCTACCTCATGTTGATAGTGTTTGCTAGTTCCTTTAGGATATTAGTAACCTTTGTATTAGTCCTCGAGGTTCGTGGTATATCCTTCTTCCAAATACCATGAACTGCTGATGGTAGAAGTTCCTCACTGAATCGAAAGATCACAACAAGAGTGCTCTCGGTGAGTTCTCCATTCTATATTGTGTCTCTGCCAGTTCTACCTTCTCTGCATGGGTTATCCGTAAGAAATATGTTTAACTCGTCCGACATGCTAATCCATGCATCCACAACTCGGAAAATCATATGTTCTTTTGAGTTGTCCCTCTTTAATTGTATTCTGACCCTCGTCTATCAATTGATAGTCAAGAGTAGTCGTGCACCCGTGCTATCGATGCGTTTTACTCTTGTGGTCCGTCAAGCCATTCTATTCCAGAATGACTAGGAGAAACAAACTCCAGTACCTCATCCATATCTAGGATTGGGTCAAAGCAGTTGTGTTCCACAAATCAAATACTAATCCAAGCTTTTGGCCTGTTCGACCCTGAAGTATTACCCACTTTATGTTAGGAATTTCATGGGAATTGCACACTATCCTATGAACTCTTGATACAGTGATACTCTCGCCATCATTATTCATTACTCGGTCCCCGTGTCATTCTAACCGGAACGCCGACAAGTGAATCGTGACATGTGAAATCTATACCCCTAGCAACTTCGTTGCTTGGTAGTTAAATGGACAACAACCTCATTCTTAGCGTGCTGATTATTGAATCATCATTCTAAGATAGATTGTTGTAGGACCTTGAGAAGAGGTGTCTAGAGGGGGGGTGATTAGACAGTAAGTACCAAAATTGCAGTTTTAAGTTTCCTTAAGTTTAGGTGGAGTTTAGGCACAAGTTTAACATTCACAATACATATCAAGCAAGCATGCAAAGAGTGTATGAGCAGCGGAAAGTAAAGCATGCAACTTGCAAGAATGTGAAGGGAAGGGTTTGGAGGATTCAACCGCAATTGGAGACACGGATGTTTTGGCGTGGTTCCGATAGGTGGTGCTATCGTACATCCACGTTGATGGAGACTTCAACCCACGAAGGGTAACGGTTGCGCGAGTCCACGGAGGGCTCCACCCACGAAGGGTCCATGAAAAAGCAACCTTGTCTATCCCACCATGGCTGTCGGCCATGAAGGACTTGCCTCACTAGGGGTAGATCTTCACGAAGTAGGCGATCTCCTTGCCCTTACAAACTCCTTGGTTCAACTCCACAATCTTTTCGGAGGCTCCCAAGTGACACCTAGCCAATCTAGGAGACACCACTCTCCAAGAAGTAACAAATGGTGCGTTGATGATGAACTCCTTGCTCTTGTGCTTCAAATGATAGTCTCCCCAACACTCAACTCTCTCTCTCATAGGTTTTGGATCTGGTGGAAAGAAGATGTGAGTGGAAAGCAACTTGGGGAAGGCTAGAGATCAAGATACATATGGTAGGAATGGAATATCTTGGCCTCAACACATGAGTAGGTAGTTCTTTCTCAGAAAATGTATGCTAGAAGTGTAGGTTCAGTCTGATGGCTCTCTCCATGAATGAAGAGGAGGTGGAGGGGTATATATAGCCTCCACACAAAATCTAACTGTTACACACAATCTACTAAACTCGGTGGGACCGAATCGTTAAACTCGGTCAGACCGATTTAGCAAATAATGTGACCGTTAGGATTTTCAGTGAGACCGATATGATTAGGGTTAGGGCGTAACGTAATCTCGGTAAGACCGATTACACAAACTCGGTGAGACCGGTTTTGGTAATAAGCTTTCCAGAGAGTTGGTCAGGCAAACTCGGTTTGACCGATTACACAAACTCGGTGAGACCGATATTGGTAATGAGTTATCCAGAGAGTTTGCATTGTAATATCGATAGTACCGATTGCTCAAACTCGGTGAGACCGATTTTGGTAATGGACATACACAGAGAGATTACAATCCTAGCTCGGTGCAACCGAGATCCCTATCGGTAAGACCCATTTGCTTAGGGTTTGTGGCAGTGGCTATGACTTTTGGAATCGGTGGCGCCGGATAGGAAGAATCGGTGTGACCGATTTTGGCTTTAGGTTTAGGTCATTTGTGGAAGTGAGAAAGTAGCTGAGGGTTTTGGAGCATATCACTAAGCACATGAAGCAAGAGGCTCATTAAGCAACACCTCATCCCTCCTTGATAGTATTGGCTTTTCCTATAGACTCAATGTGATCTTGGACCACCAAAATATGAAATGAAGAGTCTTGAGCTTGAAGCTTGAGCCAATCCTTTGTCCTTAGCATCTTGAAGGAGTTCCCACATCCTTTAGTCCATGCCACTCCATTGTTGAACTTATCTGAAACATACTAGATAAAAGTGTTAGTCCAACAAGAGATATGTTGAAATTAATTACCAAAACCACCTAGGGAGCACTTGTGATTTCAATCTCCCCCTTTTTGGTAATTGATGACAACATACATCAAAGCTTTAGATAAAGATATAAGGAATATCAAGTAAAGCTTTGGAAAGACATGTAACAAACATAGGCTCCCCCTACATGTATGTAATCATGTGATTATGGAATATAGAAGCATGTGAGAGCATAAACATGATAGATCAGGCAATGTGTTACATGTATCTTGGCCATATACATCAGAGCAAAGAGTATTAAAGAAAATACCTTCATGCTCATGAGTCCTTCTTGCAAACAATATGCACATCAACAAGAATTCCTCATACACATGATTGTGATGCATATACTTACCTTGAAGTCTTGAGTTGGCTTAGGATGAAATGAACCTGCGTAAACAAGGTTAGATAACACATGTACATCTACTAGCCAGAGCAAACAAAAGAAACCACAAGAATACCAAGACCGGGATGACATGTAGAGAGTGAGTACTAAGTACCACATTGGATTAGACATGTCCCCAAGAGTAAAGATATGCAATGAATTTAAATGATTTTTTTCCCTTAGATGTCTTGCTCCCCCTAATCTAGCATGGGATACTGGGAGAAGATAGGGAATAGAAAATCAGAGCTGAAAAATCAGAGCTGAAAGATATGAATGATGATCAGAGCTAATGTATGCTAATGCAAATAAGCACAAAAGAATCAAATGAACATGTCTTTCCCCTCAAGAAGACATGAAGACATGTGGGCATCTCTCCTCTTGAACACCAAGCATCTGGGATCCTTGAGAAATACTTTATACTTAAGTATTCTCTCCCCCTGGAGATCTCTCTCTCCCCTTAAGGATCTCTCTCCCCCTTAAGGATCTCTCTCCCCCTTAAGGATCTCTTTCTAAATGATAAGCTTTGAT
>NC_041381.1:293063183-293066229 GCF_002162155.2 Triticum dicoccoides
CCCTTTCACATCAATTTACAAGAAGGGTTTTCTGGAATTCGTCGAATGGGTTTGGTCCTTGAGACACAGCACAAAGCAATGATAAAAATGTGATGCTTGTAGAGGACAAGATTCATTGAGTGGAGCTGGATCAGTAGAAGCATAGAATTATGTGGCAAACTGTTTTCCTGATGTGAAATCGGTGGCACCGAGTGGTATGCTTCGGTTGTACCGAAAGGATCCGGTTGGGCCGAAAATAACAAATCGGTGAAACCGAGTTCATCTCAAAGAAAACACTTGTCACCTCAGCTCACTTAGACTAGTAAGATCTCACAAAGATTTGCAAGGAATTTACTGAAAGATGTGCAATGAATTGGAATGCAGGAAATGCAAAGCAAACAGAAAGAAAGCTAGATGAAGTTTTTTTGAAAGGGGAAACAAATATGCATGAGACAAATGCAGGAACACAGACAAGAACACAAGAGAACTTCATCTAGAGATGGTCGGCGACAAAGTCACCTATGTTAGAGTATACTGACTTAGGAGTCAAGTGAGATCACTTGATCATAGGTCATACTCATCGTTTAAGCTCAAAATGGGGTTTCGATTTTTCGTTTAAGCATCTTGATGTATTCACATCTTGTCGAGTTGCTTTAGCTCATGACTCGGAGTAAAGCTTCCCTAAGATGGAATAACATACCTTGGTTGGTGGTGTTGTCCATGTAGTTGAACTTGTGTGGGTTGCTCAAGGTTGATGTAGCTCATCAAGAGTTGGGAGCACCACTTGGAATTTGAGTCCATCTACCTACATGGGTTAGTTCTTGCAAGGAAGAGCACTTGTGTATCCAAAAATGACAATCATGAATCTCAACATAGAATTTGTCAAAGGATATGTTTGAATGGTTTCGTGCTTCCTTGTCTTCATCCACCATAGTGTAGAGACTTGGTGATGTAGAGATTGCTCAAGATGTGAGTATATTACAATCTCATGGAATTTGATTCCACCAAGTACCTACATGGGTAGATAACATGCAAGATACAAATATATCCAGGACATAAGATTTTCATCATAAGAGAAATATCAAGGATTAGTCATAAGCTCATGTCTTGCATGTATCCAATGGAGTTTCTACTCCAAGTTTGAAGCATCAATGATGTTCAATTCTCCTCTTAACCTGCAAAACACTTTCTCATCAATAGGTTTAGTGAATATATCCGGTAATTGCTTTTCGATGTGAACATGCTTAAGATCAATGTCACCCTTAGCAACATGATCTCGAGTGAAATGATAACGAACTTCAATATGCTTAGTTCGAGAATGTTGCACAGGATTATGACCAATTTTGGTAGCACTTTCATTGTCACAAAGCAATGGAACATGTCTCACATATATCCCATAATCTTTAAGAGTTTGGGTCATCCAAAGTAATTGAGCACAACATGAACCAGCGACAATATATTCAGCTTCGGCGGTGGATAAGGATACCGAGTTTTGTTTCTTGGAGGACCAAGACACAAGAGATCTACCAAGAAATTGACAAGTACCCGAAGTGGACTTTCTATCAACCTTGTCTTCAGCATAGTCTGAGTCGGAATAGCCAACAAGATCGAAAGAGGCCCTCTTAGGATACCAAATGCCAAAATTTGGTTTATGGATTAAGTATCTCACTATCCTTTTCACGGCCTTAAGATGACATTCCTTAGGAGCAGCTTGATATCGTGCACACATGCACACACTTAGCATGATATCGGGACGTGAAGCACATAGATATAACAATGAACCAATCATAGAGCGATAAACCTTTTGATCAACTAGTTCACTATCTTTGGTCAAATCAATATGTCCACTAGTAGGCATGGGTGTAGACATACCTTTACATTCTTGCATATTGGACTTCTTGAAAAAGTCATTGGTGTACTTCGTTTGAGAAACAAAGGTACCTTCCTTAGTTTGCGTGATTTGCAACCCAAGAAAGAATTTGAGTTCACTCTCATCATAGACATCTCAAACTTCTCCGACATTAGCTTCCCAAACTTTTCACTAAAATGAGGGTTAGTTGAACCAAATATAATATCATCAACATAGATTTGGCACACAAATAGTTCTCCATTAACCCTTTTAGTAAAAAGAGTAGAATCAATTTTCCCAATTTCAAAGCCTTTTTCAATAAGGAACTTAGTCAAGCATTTATACCATGCTCTAGGAGCTTGTTTAAGATCATAAAGAGCTTTGTGAAGTTTGTAAACATGATTGGGTTTCTTAGGATTGACAAAGCCGGGTGGTTGCTTAACATAAACTTCCTCCTCTATTTCACCATTTAGAAAAGCACTTTTAATGTCCATTTGGTACAAGGTGATATCATGATGATTAGCATAGGCAAGTAAGATGCGAATGGACTCAAGTCTAGCAACGGGAGCATAAGTCTCACCATAGTCCATACCTTCGACTTGTGTGTAGCCTTGGGCGACGAGATGTGCTTTGTTGCGAACTACTTGTCCATCTTCATCTTGCTTATTGCGAAACACCCATTTGGTACCGATGACGTTGTGGTTGTTGTCGGGCTTCTCAACCAATGTCCAAACTTGGTTCCTGTAATGCCCTGGATCCAATGCGCCAGGTGTCTGTCAGTTATTCGTCGTTGTTGGCATGTCATTTGCTTGTGTGTTGCATTTTGCCATGTCATCATCTGCATTTCATCTGCATGTTTTTCAAAACTTGCATCCGTTCGGGTTCTCCCGGTTCTCTCCGTTGTCCGTTCGGAGTCCGGACCTCTCGCGCGCGCCCTTCGCCCCTCTCAGACCTTGTTTTCGTGTGCGGGTGTTAAACTTTCTCGGAATGGCCCGAGGTTTGCCAAGCGGCCTTGGTATACCACCGGTAGACCGCCTGTCAAGTTTCGTGTCATTTGGAGTCCGTTTGATACTCCAACGGTTAACCGGGTAACCGTAAAAGCCTCTTTTGTCTTGCAGCCCAACGCCCCTCCAAACTGGCCCAAAACCCATCCTAACCCCCTCCATGCTCTCGGTCGTTCGATCACGATCGCGTGGCCGAAAACCGCTCCTCATTTGG